>NC_042970.1:43470868-43770868 GCF_901001165.1 Salmo trutta
CCCCCGAAAATCGCAACAAAGGTAACCCCTCCATCCCTCCCTCCCTCCCCCCTCCATTCAGCAGCAGTCTGGGAGTCTCGTGTCCGTCTCACTCTGTCTCTCTCACTCTCGCTTCCCTCCACCTGCTGAAAAGGGGAGGTTCTTCTCGTCTCGCTTTACCTGTGAAAGGATGCAACTCTCACCTGCCACTGGCACACAGAGAAAAGTGGGGATAGGCCGTCAATGCCACCGTAGCAGGACCCAACCAATCGCTAAGCTAGCTAGGGTTAGCGTTCAGCATTACTGTTATTGACTACAGTTATATCATTCAGAGCTATTTAACTCCAGTAGATTCTTATCCCTTATAGAGCTAAATGGGGTTAGCTTTATCTCGCTCACAGAGCTGCAAAAGGGTTAGTTCTAGAAGTTTCACCATCCTCACATGCTATGTTGAGATTGAAAAGATACATTCCACATATATTTTCATCTCAACAAGACTGACCTGGTTAAATAAAGGTTTAATTAAAATACCATTTTTTTTTAAATGTGTGCGTGCGTCAGATGTGGAGAGGCCAGATACATAAAAAAAAATGTAGCTCTTTCAGCTTTCCTGGCCTGGACGGGTCCACCCTCCCACCCTCCATGTGGCGTGTCATTCAGAACTCATCCAAGCTTTGTCTCCCCCTCCCCCCCCCCACCTCCCCCCTCACACACCCTACCATCCCCCAGCCTCCTAGGGCCTGAGCATCTGCTACTTACACCTCCCCAGCCCTCCTGCCCTCTCTTTCCCCTCACCCTTGGACTTTATCACTAGTGAACAGCTTCTCTCTTTTCTAGCGTGGAGAAATATTGCTAGAGCAGGAGAAGATTCAATTAATTGGGACATGTCGACCTGACCTGCATTCACTTCACAACATTCATATTCTGAAAATGTCTACATATTTTAATTGTAGTGAACCCAGTGTAGCTTTATGGACGCGAAGTCATCTCTGGCTCTTGAGCAGTAATGGAATGGGAGTTGTAGGACCCATGATGCCATGCTCCAAATACGTTTGAGGGATCTGGGAATTTGGTAATAGCGATTGGGCTTAGTGTAAAAGAGAAGGGATCTTAACAGAATTATAATAGAATACTAGAATATCTAACACTAGAACTAGAGTCTCGAGGGGTTAAGGAGACTGCATTAGCTCTGGGAAGTGGCTCAGTGTGGGAATTGCACCCTGACAGTATCAATTGGCTGTGGATTGTTGTCTGTTCTGTTTCTCTATTGTTTCTTTTTTCTTTAATTTCTCTCACTGTTGCCTCTTTCCAGGATGTTGCTCAGGACCTCATGCTGTCTCGTACTCTCTTATCACTGTTTACCTCTCTTTCTGTCTCTCTCTTTCGCAACAAAAAAAAAACTACCTCTGGAGATTTGCAGCCTCCTCTTCTACCTCTTCTGATCCTCCTTCTCTTTTTGTGGTGGTTGTATCGCTCTGCTTGGTTTTTTGGGTATCTTTTTGCAGTTTGTCGGTTTCTTTGTTTGTTGACATGTTTATTTTTCGTGACACACACTCGCCCCCCTTCTTCGTCGTGGTGCGTGGTCCGTGCTGCGTTTGTAAGTGCTGTGCGTGAGTCAGTCCGTCCGTCTGCCAGTCCAGTCAGTGTGTGGCTGTGTTTATTCTGGTCTGTTCTAATGGGTTTTGTGTTGAGACTGGTGGCCTGTTCTGCTCAGTACAGGGGGACTCATGTAAAGTCATATTATCAAGGCAAAAACAGCATTAGTAGACGGTACAAAATGATCCTGCTAGATTGTGAATGTACTGCTTTTGTGTGAACTGACTCGTGTTGAGTGTTGCATGTGCCACAAATGGAATCCAAAAGAATGCATAAGGCACTGATTACCATAGAATACTGATATCTTTATTCATCCTTTACTTTATCACCTTTATTATACTCACCCTTAGATATTGTGGATTATTTATACTGTAAAATAGATATAGTGACTTGTCGCAGTGCCAGGTTGTTGGCAGAATGAAGATGAAACACAGAGATCACAATGCTCCCAGAGAACAAACAGTGCAAATCTAAGCTGATGAAGTGGTGAAATGCAAATGTCATATTTGCGTATGTAAAACATGACTGAGCTCTGTAGCAGAGGTGAAAATGTTCAGTTGACAATCCCCCGACAAGGAACCATTTGTAAAATGTACAACCTGTATCTCTTGTTCTGAATCTATTCTCTGTTTTATATGAATGCTGTAAAAATGTCTCCATAGACTCTGGGACAAGTTGTATAATCGTTAAATTGCTGCTTTAAATCAGTTTTGTATCATTAAATCCTTTTATCTCAAGCATTTCCTGCTGAATTCTGTGCTATGTGTTTACTCTTTCCAATACCTTCCTTCTTTCAAGTTTCATTTATACATAAGAGTACTTAAACATTCAGTCGATAAATTTTTTTAATACCAATTTTCCTTTAATGAAGAATACATCACATTGCTGAACTCTCCATCAAACTGACATGTAACAACACAATAACATCAGTGTTGATCACCTTAAGGGGTTTGTTCTGGTTAAAGAGATCTAAGTGATCCACTGCGGAGTTGTTTCAGTGGATCACTGTTCAGGACCTGAGTCTGGTGGTTTGGTGACTGACTGTGTCTCTGTCTCTCTTCCAACCGTAACTGAACCACAACCTCTCTGTGTCTCTCTGCCCTTCACCCCAACCCCTCCTTGATCCCCTTACTGTTGCTGCTCCTCTCCCCGACCCAACAAAACCTCACCACCAATCATCTTCAACCTCATATCACTATCTATCTTAACCCCCCCAAACCTTCCTCACACCACTACTAAATGCTTCCCTCCGCTCAACCTCCCACTCCACCTCCCTCTATCCCACTTCCCTTTTCCCCCTCCCTCTATCCCACCCATCCATCTTCCCCATCCCTTTACCCTATCCAATAGCTAAGACCCAGGACGGCATTGCCCTGGAGATCCAGCCCCTGAAGAGTGACGAGGCGGTTGAGTCTGAGGAGAAGGAGCCTGAGGTGGAGGTGAAACGGGTGAAGAAGGTTCAGGTCAACAAGAAGGAGAAGTCTGTGCTGCAGGGCAAACTCACCAAACTGGCCGTGCAGATCGGGAAGGCAGGTGAGGACCGAGGCGGAGATACACACTTACACGGACACACACTCAGATGGACATAAACCGATATACGTTACAGCCGTATTCTACTTTTTTTTTTTCTCTCTCTCAATCTACACACAATACCCCATAATGACAAAGCAAAAACTGTTTTTAGAGAGCCTTGTGGCTTCTTGGGTATGACGCAGCAAGCTTGGCACACCTGTATTTGGGGAGTTTCTCCTATTCTTCTCTGCAGATCCTCTCAAGATCTGTCAGGTTGGATGGGGAGCGTCGCTGCACAGCTATTTTCAGGTCTCTCCAGAGATGTTCAATCGGGTTCAAGTCCGGGCTCTGGCTGGGTCACTCATGATCATTCAGAGACTTGTCCTGATGCCACTCCTGCATTGTCTTGCCTGTATGCTTAGCGTTCGCCCCAGTCTGAGTTCCTGAGCACTCTGGAGCAGGTGGCTTTCATCAAGGATCTCTCTGTACTTTGCGCCGTTCATCTTTCCCTCGATCCTGACTAGTCTCCTAGTCCCTGCCGCTGAAAAACATCCCCACAGCATGATGCTGCCACCACCATGCTTCACCGTAGGGATGGTGCCAGGTGACGCTTGGCATTCAGGTAAAAGAGTTCAATCTTGGTTTCATCAGAGCAGAGAATCTTGTTTCTCATGGTCTGAGAGTCCTTTAGGTGCCTTTTGGCAAACTCCAAGCGGGCTATCATATGCTTTTAACTGAAGAGTGGCTTCCATCTGGCCACTCTACCATCAAGGCTTGCAGAGATGGTTGTCCTTCTGGAAGGTTCTCCCATCTCCCCAGAGGAACTCTGGAGCTCTGTCAGAGTGACCATCACACACAACAAGCTCAATAACTCAATGCATGTGCACACTCCTATTGAATATGCATTCACCTGTATTGCTACATCTTGATTTACCCAGTTTATCAATAGAGATTTACCATTGAAATAAATGATTACCATTATATTGTTATGTAGTTAGATTGATTGTATAATGGATTCATTAATGTATACATTCAAAAATGTAAAATGTAATGATATTGAACTCATTCTGACTTTTTTTGGCCGTGATATCGTTTTGGTATCTGATATTGTGACGGTGTCGAGTATCCTGATATTAAACTCAAAATAGAAAAATCTGGTGTCGTGACAACACTATCGAGGACACACAGACAGAAAAACACAGAGACAGACCATGCAGATTGGGAAGGCGGAGAAGGTCTTAAAAACATTAGGGCACACATACACATCATCGTTCATATATGCCTTCTCCTGGATTTGACAGCCAGATTGCAACTGTCTACTTTGTTTCCTATGCCCAGGTCTGATCATGTCAGCTGTAACGGTGATCATTCTCATCCTGTACTTCGTGATTGACACGTTCGGGGTGCAGGGTCGCCCATGGCTGAAGGAGTGTACCCCCATCTATATCCAGTACTTTGTCAAGTTCTTCATCATCGGAGTCACTGTTCTGGTGGTTGCTGTACCTGAGGGACTGCCCCTAGCTGTCACCATCTCTTTGGCCTACTCTGTCAAGGTACACACACACACGATGCTGGTAGTGGCAGTGCCAGAGGGGCTGCCGCTAGCTGTCACCATCTCCCAGACTTACTCTGTCAGGTACACACACACACACACACACACACACACACACACACACACACAGCTCTAACCTCTACTGTCTGTCTTGTCCCCTGTGTAGAAAATGATGAAGGACAATAACCTGGTGCGTCACCTGGATGCGTGCGAGACCATGGGGAACGCTACCACCATCTGCTCTGACAAGACAGGCACCCTCACCATGAACCGTATGACCGTGGTGCAGGCCTATGTGGGAGACACACACTACAAGAAAGTACCGGAACCTGACGTCATCAAACCATTCACTCTGGAAGTCATGGTCAACAGCATCGCCATCAACTCAGCCTATACTACTAAGATTCTGGTAAGAGAGAGACACACACACTGTACACTTACACGCACAACCTCAAATTGAACAAGCACTCACGATAAACCTTCACATCTCACTATCACGCACGCATATACACACACACGCAGACATGAAGCACACGCTAATATCGTCCCAGTCTTCAGTAATGGTCCATAATGGCATTTCAGAAAAATGTATGCTGCCTTCCATCCATTCATTCATCAGCCCATAAACACCATTTCAGATAATCACACAAGATGGAAGACCCAGGCTTTAAATAGCCCTTAGGAGTAGCCCTCACTCATCTTCGCTCGTTCCTTGGAGCGTAGCGCCCCGACATATGGATCACCACCCTATCTCTATACAGTGTGTGCACATCCAAACGACAGCATAGTGTCTTCTCTAGTGCATATCTACATGGTTGCTTTTACACTCTATACGATGCATGTCTCCATGTCCCTTTTACTGTATGTCTTCATGAAATATACATGTCGGTAGGATACAGTATGCAGGGTATGTGTAACGTTTTTGCTGCTCCAGTCCCCAGAGAAGGAGGGAGGTCTGCCCCGCCACGTCGGCAACAAGACAGAGTGCTCCCTATTGGGCTTCGTGCTGGAGCTGAAGAGAGACTACCAGCCAATCAGGGACGAGATTCCTGAAGAGAATCTGTACAAGGTGTGTAGCTGCTTAAATGTATCCGTAACGTTAATAGTGCAATCTGTAACTTGGCTATCTAATATATGTATATGTGTGTTTTGTTCCCTGTGGCCCCAAGACAAAATGTTCAAATAACCTACTACCCATTATTCTTACAGAGAGCTAACTTATACACACACTACTGTACTATAATAATATAGTGTAACATGATAGTTATAACTGATGTGGTGTGTTTCAAGGTGTACACCTTCAACTCGTCCCGTAAGAGCATGAGCACGGTGCTGAAGAACACAGACGGTAGTGGCTTCCGCATGTACAGCAAGGGAGCTTCCGAGATCGTCCTACGCAAGTACGGAAGGGAGGGAGATTGGTCTTGTCTTTCACTGATGAACGGATACACAGAGATGGATAAACAGAAAGATGGAGTTGATCATCTGTGATGAGTTAAACATCTCTCCCCCTTCCCTCTCCTAGATGTTCTCATATCCTGAACACGAACGGGGAGCCACGTATCTTCAAGCCTAAGGACCGTGATGAGATGGTGAAGAACGTGATTGAGCCCATGGCCTGTGACGGTCTGAGGACAATCTGTGTGGCCTACAGGGACTTCCCTGCCGAGGCAGGAGAACCAGACTGGGACAACGAGGCCGACATCCTCGATGAGCTCACCTGCATCTGTGTGGTCGGCATCGAGGATCCCGTCAGACATGAGGTGGGACACAGAAAGACGTATTCTGTATAAACAAAACACACACTGGTGGACACCCTCAGCTTGATCAGAAAGCGCATAAATAATTGTGGGATTTTTGTAGTTGATCCCTTCAGAGCTGAGGTTGGATATGGCTGGACACTGCTTAGATTAGCTGTGTAGGGTGTTGTCTGGAGGTTGACTGGAGGTTGTGTGGAGGTTGTCCACAGTATCAGAGGTTTAGATATGAAACCCAATGTACGGGGGCTATATTTTCAGCTGTCGCTAAGGCGGTGCAAGTCTTGTAATGAATTGTTATGTACTACCTTATTGATTCATTTAATCAGAATTATTTGGATTTGTAGCTTAAAAAAAACGTATCTGCTGCTCGTCTTGTCTCATTGCAAAATCATGGGCATTAATATGGAGTTGGTCCCTCCTTTGCTGCTATAACAGCCTCCATTTTTCTGGGCAGGCTTCCACTAGATGTTGGAACATTGTTGCTGGGATTTGCTTCCATTCAGCCACAAGAGCATTAGTGAGGTCGGGCATTGATGTCGAGCACTGATGTTAGGCCTGGCTCGCAGTTGGCGTTCCAATCAATCCAAAGGGGTTCGATGTGGTTGAGGTCAGGGCTCTGCGAAGGCCAGTCAAGTTCTTCCACACCAATGTCGACAAACCATTTCTGTATGTACCTCGCTTTGTGCATAGGGGCATTGTCATGCTGAAACAGGAAAGGGCCGTTGCCAAAGTTGGAGGCACAGAATCGTCTAGATTAATTGTATACTGTAGCTAAGGGGCCTAGCCCGAACAATGGAAAAACAGCCCCAGACCATTATTCCTCCTCTACCAAACTTGACAGTTGGCACTATGCATTGGGGCAGGTAGCGCCGAATCCCCTAACTTGAAGGGTTGTCCATATATATATATATATACATACACACACTACCGTTCAAAAGTTTGTAGTCACTTAGAAATGTCCTTGTTTTTGAAAGAAAAGCTATTTTTTTCGTCCATTTAAAATAACATCAAATTGATCAGAAATACAGTGTAGACATTGTTAATGTTGTAAATGACTATTGTAGCTGGAAACGGCAGATTCTTTAAATGGAATATCTACATAGGTGTACAGAGGCCCATTATCAGCAACCATATCTCCTGTGTTTCAATGGCACGTTGTGTTAGCTAATCCAAATTTAACATTTTAAAAGGCTAATTGATCATTAGGAAACCCTTTTCCAATTATGTTAGCACAGCTGAAAACTGTTGTTCTGATTAAAGAAGCAATAAAACTGGCCTTTAGACTAGTTGAGTATCTGGAGCATCAGCAGTTGTGGGTTTGATTACAGGATCAAAATGGCTAGAAACAAAGACTTTTGTCTGAAACTCATCAGTCTATTCTTGTTCTGAGAAATGAAGGCTATTCTATGCGAGAAATTGCCAAGAAACTGAAGATCTCGTACAATGCTGTGTACTACGCCCTTCACAGAACAGCGCAAAATGGCTCTAACCAGAATAGAAAGAGTGGGAGGCCCCGGTGCACAACTGAGCAAGAGGACAAGTACATTACTGTCTAGTTTGAGAAACAGACGCCTCCCAGGTCCTCAACTGGCAGCTTCATTAAATAGTACCCGCAAAACACCAGTCTCAACGTCAAAAGTGAAGAGACGATTCCGAGATGCTGGCCTTCTAGGCAGAGTTCCTCTGTCCAGTGTCTGTGTTCTTTTGCCCATCTTAATCTTTCATTTTTTTCTGGCCAGTCTGAGATATGGCTTTTTCTTTGCAACTCAGCCTAGAAGGCCAGCATCCCGGAGTCGCCTCTTCACTGTTGACGTTGAGACTGGTGTTTTGCGGGTACTATTTAATGACGCTGCCAGTGTGTCTGTGAGAAACGTGGGAAAGGGCTGGTGTTGCCATAGCAACTGTGAGTTGAACTCTGTGAGATAGACTCCTACATTTATAGCGCAGTTTCTTTAGGCGATTTTACAGCTAGCTAGCTACTTCACATGCTGATATTGACTTTGGTATTATTGTGTGTATAGCTTAAGATGACCAAATTTCTGAAATGAAAACCGGGGACATTTCCAGTTCGGCGGTCAATATGTCATTAAAATATCCAATGTTATTATCTATGAAATAAAAAATGTGGACAAGTCCGGGTTTCATGTATTTAGTCTAACAGGCACACTGATAGACAGAGAAAACAACTATATTACAGAAACACTACAGACAAGACAGAACTGTCCGATCTGAACAGCCATTCAGTGCTCCTGGTAGTCTGGGTTGAATAAGAGCAGAAGAGAACATGAGCAAAATTGAAAAAACAGAGACAATAGTATATGTGAAATACTTTAAAAAAAAAAATAATAATACTTAACAACATAATAAAGAAATAAGATGATGAGGAGATTGGTAACTACATAATATACTTATACCAACCTAATCTGCATATTTCTCAGAAGAATATATATTTTCTTCAGGATTACTGTCTTTGGCCAGCTTCTCCATGAACTCCTGGCAGGGGAGGATTAATTTAGTCTTCACAATAAGCATGTCCTTGATGGTAGGAACAGTGACCCTATTTCTTGCTGCTGTCCATATCATTCATTTGGGAGAACACTCTCTCGACTGATGCATTACTTCCAGGTAAGCACATGACAACAGACGCTAATCTAGCCAGGTTAGTGTGTGGGATGTCATTCTCTTTGAAGTGGGTAAACACCGTGCTCTATCTCTGACTAAGCGGTTTCTCAGATGTTCTCCATTCTTCAAGCGATCCCCTCTTTAGGAACTCTTGCAGGCCAGTAACCTCGTCAAACAATGCATCCTCATTGATGGTCACATTGGGGCATTTTTCCTGCAGTGTGGCTGCTGCCTTCTGGATCTCTTCATGCTAAGTTTGCTTTTTTAAGCGGAGACAATGCAAATCTTTGCTTGCAAGTAGTTCACAGCCGTAGTGAAGAATGAGTGGGATGTTTTGAGAAAGATCTCTTTAGACATTGCTCTGTTTTCCTCTAGCTCTCTCAGAAGTCCTCTGACCAAAACTGGAATGAAGTTGTCATCACGTCTTGCAGTCAATTTTGCCTCAACGTTTCTCAGAATTGCAGCTGACTCCACAGCACAGCGGTCCTGGCCTCCAAGCATCTTGATCGTGTCACTGAATACGGTCAAGTTTCCATGGACAAAGGCCAGGCAAAGTTCAGTCAGTGGATCTTCAAACATTGTTCGCAGGACAACAGGGCATTTGTCTTCAGAAAGAAAAAAGGATTTCAATGGCACATACATTTTCAGCACTCTTTCTAGAGCAGGGAGCATGGACAGCCAGCGAACATTGTGTAATAAAATGTTATGGTACTCCTGGCCAACAAACTCACAAAAGCTCTTCAGTTTTTCTACTCTGATGGTGAAAATATAAAAATATGAAAATATCTTTGAGCAGGTACTCAACATCAAGGGGAATCGTATACAAATATGTTCTGGCCGTGCAATGAATGATGTGGGCAGGACAACCTAAGCCAATCACCTCCCGCTGCAGAGCATTTTTAACTTTGGTATAGACATTGACCCTCCCCAGTCTCTTCAGTCCTCCAAAGTTGGTATTTGTGTTGTCGGCAGAGAATGCCACGACTTTGTTTTGCAGGTTACATTTTTGGATGACCACCAGGACCTCAGCTGCAATTTCCTCTGCTGTTTCTCCTTTCAATTCAACAAAATCAAGCAGTTTTGTTTCCACAGATGTGCTGCCATCATGTATCTTACAATATCTGACTACTATTGTCAGCAGCTTTACATGTCTATGATTGGATGCGTCAATGGACAGGTACACAAATTCAACCTGGTCTAAAGCTTCCGTGTCAGTTGTGCTAGGCAGTCCATAGATGTGTAACTATGATTGTGTCGCGTCTAAAGCATAATATTCTTCTTGGGAAGGCTCTACCTTCTTGAACAATGTGGTGACAGAGGGCATACCAACACGGACAATCGGAGAGGATTTATGCTTTTTCATCTGTTAATGTTCTACCACTGCCGTTCTTTCCCCGCTGCCAATTGAAAAAGAGGAATTACAAAGCGTGCAGTGAACCATTCTTGACCTGAGCGTATAAATGGAAATTCTTTCATCATGTTGTCATTAAAATGGCATTTCTGTTTCTTGGAAAGAGCTATTGTACCTCCTCGGTCTGCTCTTCTTCACTCTACTTGTCACTTTTCTTACTCTCAACTTTTTCTTCTCCTCCAATCTTTCTCCTCCTCTTGTCTTCAAATCAAATTTATTTATATAGCCCTTCGTACATCAGCTGATATCTCAAAGTGCTGTACAGAAACCCAGCCTAAAACCCCAAACAGCAAGCAATGCATGTGAAAGAAGCACGGTGGCTAGGAAAAACTCCCTAGGAAAAACTCCCTAGAAAGGCCAAAAACCTAGGAAGAAACCTAGAGAGGAACCAGGCTATGAGGGGTGGCCAGTCCTCTTCTGGCTGTGCCGGGTGGATATTATAACAGAACATGGTCAAGATGTTAAAATGTTCATAAATGACCAGCATGGTCAAATAATAATAATCATAGTAGTTGTCGAGGGTGCAACAAGCACGTCCGGTGAACAGGTCAGGGTTCCATAACAGTTGAAACTGGAGCAGCAGCACGGCCAGGTGGACTGGGGACAGCAAGGAGTCATCATGCCAGGTAGTCCTGAGGCATGGTCCTAGGGCTCAGGTCCTCCGAGAGAAAGAGAGAATTAGAGAGAGCATATTTAAATTCACACAGGACACCGGATAAGACGAGAAATTCTCCAGATGTAACAGACTGACCCTAGCCCCCCGACACATAAACTACTGCAGCATAAATACTGGAGGCTGAGACAGGAGGGATCAGAAGACACTGTGGCCCCATCCGATGATACCCCTGGACAGGGCCAAACAGGCAGGATATAACCCCACCCACTTTGCCAAAGCACAGCCCCCACACCACTAGAGGGATGTCTCCAACCACCAACTTACTGTCCTAAGACAAGGCCGAGTATAGCCCACAAAGATCTCCGCCACGGCACAACCCAAGGGGGGGGGGGGGTCGCCAACCCAGACAGGAAGACCACGTCAGTGACGCACCCCTCCCATGGACGGCATGGAAGAACACCAGTAAGCCAGTGACTCAGCCCCTGTAATAGGGTTAGAGGCAGAGAATCCCAGTGGAGAGAGGGGAACCGGCAAGGCAGAGACAGCAACGGCGGTTCGTTGCTCCAGCCTTTCCGTTCACCTTCACACTCCTGGGCCAGACTATACTTAATCATAGGACCTACTGAAGAGATGAGTCTTCAGTAAAGACTTAAAGGTTGAGACTGAGTCTGCGTCTCTCACATGGGTAGGCAGACCATTCCATAAAAATGGAGCTCTATAGGAGAAAGCCCTACCTCCAGCCGTTTGCTTAGAAATTCTAGGGACAATTAGGAGGCCTGCGTCTTGTGACCGTAGCGTACGTGTAGGTATGTACGGCAGGACCAAATCGGAAAGATAGGTAGGAGCAAGCCCATGTAATGCTTTGTAGGTTAGCAGTAAAACCTTGAAATCAGCCCTTGCCTTAACAGGAAGCCAGTGTAGGGAGGCTAGCACTGGAGTGATATGATAACATTTTCTGGTTCTAGTCAGGATTCTAGCAGCCGTGTTTAGCACTAACTGAAGTTTGTTTAGTGCTTTATCCGGGTAGCCGGAAATTAGAGCATTGCAGTAGTCCAGCCTAGAAGTAACAAAAGCATGGATAAATTTTTCTGCATCATTTTTGGACAGAAAGTTTCAGATTTTTGCAATGTTACGTAGATGGAAAAAAGCTGTCCTTGAAACAGTCTTGATATGTTCTTCAAAAGAGAGATCAGGGTCCAGAGTAACGCCGAGGTCCTTCAGTTTTTTTTTTGAGACGACTGTACAACCATGCAGATTTATTGTCAGATTCAACAGAAGATCTTTTTGTTTCTTGGGACCTAGAACAAGCATCTCTGTTTTGTCTGAGTTTAGAAGTAGAAAGTTTGCAGCCATCCACTTATTTATGTCTGAAACACAGGCTTCTAGCGAGGGCAATTTTGGGGCTTCACCATGTTTCATTGAAATGTACAGCTGTGTGTCGTCCGCATAGCAGTGAAATTTAACATTATGTTTTCGAATGACATCCCCAAGAGGAAAAATATATAGTGAAAACAATAGTGGTCCTAAAACGGAACCTTGAGGAACACCGAAATTTACAATTGATTCACTCATCTTCCTTCTCTTTCTTCCTTTCCACCTCACTCTTCTACACTCCTTGTTTCACTCTTTTTACTCCCTGAATTGTTCCTTCTCACTCTCTTCTCCTTCCGCTCCAATCTTTAATAATAAATAGTGCACTATTAGATCAAATTCTTTGGTTAACAGATTCCCATTGCTTGACTCCATTGTTTGGAATAGTAAATTGTCAGGCTCTGTAATAATATTTTTACCTTGTCTCCTCTATCTCCTTCACTCTTCTTCCTATCCAGTCTTTCCCCTCTCTAACAGAAAACATTATGCTAATGTTATCCATTCATTTAATATAATCATAACGTAGCTACCATGACAGTAGCTAGCTAACTTAGTCTACATAGCTAACGTTAGCTAGCATAATTTATTTAAAACCTTATAGAGCAAATCATCTATCTATATAATAAATTGTGACATAACATCACTAGCTAGTATCTCAAATGATTCTAACTTACCTGGCTTGAAAAGACGTTTGTGGTGATTTTGTGGATTCACTTGACACTTAATAGCTTCTGGCCGAGTTTTCCACAGCAGTTTTCTCTAAAACTAGTGTGAATAAGTAGTTAGTAGTAGAAGAAGAAGAGTGAATGAATCTGCAATAGCGAGCAACCCCCTCTGTTGGCTAAAACAAGCACAACGCGATTGAGACGTCAACCGGTAGGCTCTGTTGCCCGGTCTTTCTTGCCACGTAAAATATTATTTCACTTTGCGGTCCGTTTTGAACACACAGTTAAAAACGGGGACATTTCCGGGGACATCTCCAGTCAGGGACAGGCCACCAAAAACGGGGACTGTCCCCGTTTGGTCACCCTAGTGTAGCTACGTTTGCTAGCTAGTTAGCCAGCCAGCCCAGAGAGAGAGCATTGCATTGTGGGTTTTGTAATCAAATTGAGCTGCAACAGATTTCCACATGTTGCTACCATCCTTGTTGTAACGACATAAACAAAACATGTGTTCACAAAAAAGCTTATTTAATTAAAGCTTCAATATGTAACTTTTTGGCTGACCTGACCAAATTCACATAGAAATGTGAATTATAGATGTCATTCGCATTGAAAGCAAGTCTAAGAACTGGTAGATATGTTCTATGTGCACTGTTTCTATGCTTCCAGTTCTTACATTTCATTTTTGTGTCTTTTACTTTTGGTTTTGGACACCAGCGTCAAACAGCTGAAAATGCAATAGTTTTGGTTATGGAAAATATATTTCACAGCGGTTTAGATGGTACAATGATTCTCTATACTATACTTACTTAAACTGAAATTTGGCGAACTATTAGAATTTTAGCAACCAGGAAATGGCGGAGCGATACCTGCAAAGAGCACCTTTTTAACATTGGTAATCATAGGAATTAGTGTTTTGGGGTGGATTATCCCTTTAATCACCAATGCTTTATTAAAAGATCAAGTTTGGGAGCAGCAAAACAGTGAGCGGACATCCCATTTTTATCGCTGTATTGTAGGCCTACATTATTTTTGCAAGCTCCCGTTTTCGACGTGCGTAAAAATAAAAAGTCCATGTAGGCTACATGTGTCCATATGCCCATCATGGAACAAGAGATGAGATGATGATGGTGACCCTTGTATTTAGAAGTAATTTTCTTGAAACAATTGCTCGTTTTCCATTTCACATGACTAAAAACCAAGCCCTCCCTCCTTTACTCTGGGCCTAGGCTACAATAACGAAAGCTGGTTCAACTGCAATGCGTCAAGTCTTTTTTTTTTATCCTGCAGATTTTATAATATCATGCTTCTGACCCCAACCTACTAAGAAATATTGTTTTGTTTTAAAAAACAATATTTAAAAAAATATATATACTTATTGGTTGTTTCTCGTTTAATTTGAGGAGAGAGAGGAGAGAGAGGAGAGAGAGGAGAGAGAGGAGAGAGAGGAGAGGGAAAGGAGAGAGAGGAGAGGGAAAGGAGAGGGAAAGGAGAGGGAAAGGGGAGGAGAGAGGAGAGGGAATAAAGGAGAGAAGGGGAATGGATAAGACTGTGAAAGAGGGGAGAGGAGAGGAAAGAAGATTTTAAGAAGCCCAAAGATTAGTTTGAGTCTCTTGGCTGTAGAAGAAGTAAGATATTCAATATTAGAGTGAGAGGGAGACAGTTTAATTCAACATGTGTTGCACATTTCTTAAAATAATTCACAGTCCTAGCTTTATGATGAGAATGTGTTAATGCATTCTGTAAGATGGTTCCATAATGTTTATAAAACATTACATTTGGGAGCAGTGAGTGGACATTCTCCTTTTCTCGTTATGTTAGATCTTTGTCCAGCTTCTGTGAAAAGTTTGAATATGCGTAAAAGCCTCCATAGTCTGTTGCCTTAATATCAGAATGTCCTTTGAACTAGCTAGCTAACACGCTTGTGTGTGCAGAGCGGCACCAGAATTAAACACACGTCTTATTTTTTTGTAGTTAATAAATCCAACGAAATGAAACGTGATAACTAGCCCTATAGTATCATTAACAAGCGTTTATCCATTCTTCTCTAGCTAATAGAAAATCTCTCTCCCCATCTTCTGAATCAAGCTTGTAATGTCAGTAAAGTAGCCTATGATTCGGAGGGGGGAGGTGCAGGTAGCCTAAATACGCTTTGCATAGGCTCTTTGTTGCATTTTGTTGTGGGACTAGAAAAAAAATACCTGGAACGTAAAATAACATTATTAACCGGTTGCCATGCTTTTAAAAGAACGGTTCTGTTCCGGAACAGTATGGATCAATTTTGTTCCAGGTTCCGTGGACATGCCATGGACATGACAAACGTTGTCAACAAGCACGATTAAATGCACTATTGATAAGGCCTAAAATTATAATCAAAACAAAACCACAACTTTTTTAAATAGGCTATGTCTAAATACAGGCACTATAATTGCTTACTAGG
Organism: Salmo trutta; assembly: GCF_901001165.1. NCBI lineage: Eukaryota > Metazoa > Chordata > Actinopteri > Salmoniformes > Salmonidae > Salmo > Salmo trutta. The sequence goes on from NC_042970.1 coordinate 43,486,390, forward strand.
GCATATGACACTGATATTAACAATGTTTCAAATCAAAATGTTCAAATCAATGTTATAAAGCCAGTGATGCAGTGATCCAAGTTCTGCTATGCTACGATAACTGCAAGCAGCCAGTATGATGGAAAAGCTCATCTGCACACACAGACACATGCGTACAGTCTCACACACAGACATACACACAATTACACACACATCACATGTAAGTGAAGCCCATTCAGTGAAGCCCATTCAGTGAAGCCCTAGTATTTTATTAGGATGCCCCCCAGCTGAACACACCACCTCACTCTACTGCGGCCCTAGAGGACTGAAATGTCCCTGTTGTCTCCGAAAAAGTCTTCTCTATAACTCCAGCCAGAGCCATATTGCCCGTAAGCCTGATAATTAGAATTCAAATGTAATATCACAGAGCATTTGGTGCCAATATGGCAGACAGTGTGCCGAACCCACTGAACTTTGGTGAAAACAGCATTATGTAAATCAAATATAGCCATTTTTGAGAGTGTAACTGTGCCATATTAGTTGCTTGCTCCGCCCAACCGCCACTTGCTGTGTTCTTCACGTGACTGACTGATAGTCATTAGAGTTTTGAATGTCAAGCAGCAGCAGATAAGAGTGGATGGAAATAGCTTCGTAGCCAGTGGGTGACTGACTCTACCATTTCCCAATAGAGTTGGAAGGAAAGGGCGACTAGCTGCTAGATGAAAGATACTGTTCTGTAGCAGCCAGTATAATGGCTGTGCACTTTAGTGCTGATCTTTCATGACAGCAGCGTCTCTGAAATGAGCTGCTGGTATGTAGAAGATTTACTAATACCATCCATTAATTATGGAGATGAGGAACACTTAATTTCCATGATAAATGAGGAAAGGACACCTGTGTCGTTTTATTATTCAAATGCATTACTGAGGGAAAATGCAAAGTATCAGAGATGTTATCATGGTTTCGACTAAAGGCCAGATATGTGGAACATTGGAGAGTTAGTGATCATAGGTCCGTGAGTTGTTTTGAATTTTATATATATGTATTTCTTTTTTCAAGCAATAATACAATACAGACAATAAAAATGGCTGCGCCCATCAGTGGGTGCTCTGGTCAGATGGTGCGCTCGCCCCCACCCGCCCCGAGACACCTGCAAGGCCCTGGCCCAAAGGGATTTTCCAAAGGCAGGAAAAACCAAGCACCGCCCGGGTGGAGTGCACCCATAACTACCAGGACCAGCACACACACTGCTCACAGCATGAAACCAAACCACAAAACATAAATAGCGAAACGCAAAGTGTACAATAATCCCATTCCCACCCTTTCCCCTGATTGGAGGACCTCAAACATTTACACTGTACATTTGTGTATATAATTATTCCAACACTCATCAATTCCACCCTTCAGACAGCCACAGATCAACCCATCTTTTCCAATAAGTCATTCTACCATTTCTTATCGCAATTCATCCCGCCATTCTCCCATGGTGTCTCACTGGGGACTTGAACCTCCCAGTCTGCAGCATTTCTGACGAAATTGCCCCAAAAATAAACAATTTAGCCAAGAACACAATTATATTTCCTATTGACTGTGTGGTCCTTCAAATCCCTCAGCAATACAGTTTGCAGGTCAACCTTGCCCTGATATTATGGCATAACAACCATTCCCGGACCTGACTCCAAAAGCAAGCTCCTGATGGACAGTACCAAAAGAGATGCTCTATTGATTCTCTATTGATTCTGTGGGGCGAGAATTTAATATAATAGCTTAAATTGAAAAGAACGAATTGATGCATCAATTGTTTAGTATATCAGTTCATAAACCCAATGCCGTGGTATTGATACAACTATCTTGAATTTTATGCGGCGTAGTTGTCAACACTCTTGACCGTAAGTGAAACTGATACATTTGACAATTTACATGAGTGATTTTAAGGATTTAGGATTTTTAATTGGTGGCAGACAAACTAATTCATTGCATTTTCCATTTTTGTGTCAGAGCTGCGATGAGTTGGTTATATTTTCCATACACCTGGATGAATTGGTTGTATACCGTCATTGTTTACAATGTCATTCATAAGCATACCTTTCTTATACATCTCTCTCAGTACATTGGCATTTAGCCATATTGTTTGCTCTAATATACACTACCGTTCAAAGGTTTGTGGTCACTTAGAAATAGAAACAGACGCCTCACAAGTCCTCAACTGTCAGCTTCATTAAATAGTACCCACAAAACACCAGTCTCAACGTCAACAGTGAAGAGGCGACTCCGGGATGCTGGCCTTCTAGGCAGAGTTGCAAAGAAAAAGCCATATCTCAGACTCGCCAATAAAAATAAAAGATTAAGATGGGCAAAAGAACAAACACTGAACAGAGGAACTCTGCATAGAAGGCCAGCATCCCGGAGTTGCCTCTTCACGGTTGACGTTGAGACTGGTGTTTTGTGGGTACTATTTAAGGAAGCTGACAATTGAGGACTTGTGAGGCATCTGTTTCTCAAACTAGGCACTCTAATGTTCTTGTCCTCTTGCTCAGTTGTGAACCGGGGCCTCACACTCCTTTCTATTCTGGTTAGAGCCAGTTTGCTCTGTTCTGTAGTACACAGCATTGTATGAGATCTTCAGTTTCTTGGCATTTTCTTGCATGGAATATCCTTCGTTTCTCAGTACAAGAATAGACTGACGAGTTTCAGAAAGTTCTTTGTTTCTAGCCATTTTGAGCCTGTAATCGAACCCACAATGCTTCAGATACTCAACTAGTCTAAAGAAGGCCTATTTTATTGCGTCTTTAATCAAAACAACAGTTTTCAGCTGTGCTAACATAATTGCAAAAGGGTTTTCTAATGATCAATTAGCCTTTTAAAATGCTAAACTTGAATTAGCTAACACAACCTGCCATTGGAACACAGGAGTGATGGTTGCTTATAATGGGCCTCTGTATGCCTATGTAGATATTCCATTTAAAAAATCTGCCGTTTCCAGCTAGAATAGTCATTTACAACATTAACAATTTCTACACTGTATTTCTGATCAATTTGATGTTATGTTAATTGATTTTCTTTCAAAAACAAGGACATTTCTGCCTCTTCTGGAGGATAAATTGTAATTTTAGAAAACTCTGTATAGCTTCATTTAAAAATAAGAATACTTTAAACAGGGTTCCAATCCACTGGAAATTGATCGTTTTAATCTATATAACAGCAAAGAGCCCCCTTTTAAACATCGGATGTGCCACTTAGTCGTCTGCTCGAAAACCAGTTTGGATTTAGATATAGTTTCAGTATAATATAAGCTTTAAGAGAGAGGTTGAATGTCTTGATATTTATTCGTTCTAGCCCTCCAAACTCATAAAAATACCCATTTTACTTTATCTGGATTTCCATTCCAAATAAAATGCAATATTCTTGAAAAAATATTCTCCTGGAGTTGGTAGAGCCATGAATAGAGATGTAAACTGTGATATCACTAGAGAATGAATCAGTGTAAATTTCCCATAGATGGACAGATCTTTCCCTTTCCATGGTTTAAAGATCCTATCTATTTTGCTGAGTTTTCTGTCAAAATTGATAGTTGAAAAATCATTCAACTTTTCAGGAACATGTACACCAAGCGCATCAACTGCACCATCCGCCCATTTAATCTGGAGACCACATTGCAATTTAAAGTTAGTCTTTTAGAGACCCAATCCATAATATAGTACAGTTATCCTACATATTTGGATTTTAATCCAGATAAACTGCAGAAATTATCCAGGTCCTCAATAAGACTGCTCAGGGTTGAAGATTGTGGACTCTTGAATCCTCAGCATACATTCATATCTAAACTCTTTCATTTTATAATTGGATCTGATTTTTATAGGTAACAGCTCAATGACCATAACAATCAAGTATGGGGAAAGAGGGCAACCCTGTTTTACACCTCTTAACAATTCCTAATTTGCAGAGAAATAACCATTATTTCTAATTTTACATAAAGGAGTGTTATACATGACTTTTATCCATTTTACAAGAGACTCTACAAAAAATGAAATAATTCATGCACTTATAAATACATTTTAGCCATACTTTATCAAAGGCTTTCTCAAAAATCTGTTATAAAGATTATGCCTGGTTTCCCTGCATTCTCATAGCATTAGGCAATTATTAGAAATAATTGAAAAATATATCCAATACAGTATGTCTTCCTTTTAAGAATCCTGTCTGATCATGATGAATAATATCCAGTAAGACTTTTTTAATTCTATGAGCAATACATTTTGCCAATATTTTTGCATCATAACATTGATGGGGGAGGGGCTTCACTTTTTTGTGAGATTGGGTCTTTATACTGTCCCCCCGGCTCCTGCTTCAGTAAGAGAGTAATCAACCCCTATTTTTGTGTGTCAGGCATTTGACCATTTATGTATGAATAATTAAAACATGCTGTTACTGGATCTTTGAATAATTCATAAAATGTTTGATATATATTTCTATTGGAATGCCATCAAGGCCAGCGGTTTTCCAAGTCTGAATGGAGCCAATTGCCAACCGTAGTTCGTCCTTTGTAATTTGTCCTTTGCAATATTTTTTTGGGTGTGTTGCAGATTAATATCACAACACTTAGAGATTAGAAGAACTTGAAAGGGAAACAAGTAAAAAATATTTTCTTCCTTCAAAATGTCCTTTGGTGAGACAATGTTTTCATCATTTTTTTAACTATTTTCTGTAGGTTCTTCTTGATCGCATTTGTATGTTGAAGGTAATAGAAAAACTTGGTGCATTTTTTAAAAGTTTTTCTCCATCCAATTTGCTCGTTTCTTTATATAAACGAAACCAGATCTTTCCTGAATACGTTCCTCAAACTCCTTTTGCTTTGTGTCGAAACTATTCGGTACTTCTGTAGAACATTTATCAACACCATTGATGTGCAATGCAAGTTTTTCTATTTCTGCTGTGTATTTTCTCTCTTTACCGAATCCTTTCTTGTTTTTGTGATGAAAATGGAATTGAATGGCCTCTAAAGACACGCTTAAAGGGATCCTATACTATCAGTGGATCCGCTGAACCTGTATTATGCAAGACAAAATCTGTTATCAACTCCTTAGTATTCATTATACATGTACTGCCCGTCAATTAACTCTGATTAACTGTTCACATGTACCAACACACGGGTGTGATCATTCTACAGTGGTCCCTGCAGCATACGCTCAAACCAGTGTGATTGGAACGTTTATTTAGAATGTCCAGTTTCGATTGACGCAACAGTCAGCATTTGAGCTAGCCACACTGTTTTTTTTTCACCAAATTTTTTTTGTTGCACCAACGCAGTCCTTACTAAGTTGTCTTGAATATGACCTGTTTATTTTTGGATGCAATGTTCAGACATTCACAGAAGTGGTGACAGCATACACAATCATTCAAACCGGAAAATGGAGGCTACATTATTCCTAGCACTAACTGAGGAAATATTGACGTAGCACTAGCGGTCATGTTTAGAGAACTCTCGGCTGACAGAAAACACAATATAAATGAGCTAATAGCAATTACTATTTATAATTCATCACATCACGTGTGAGCTCAACATTGATCAAAAATAATTGAGTCAAACACTTTCTAGAAATCAAAAGTAATCCGGCGATGGGTAGTTTGTGCGCGCTGCAAACTACCCATCGTCAACCAAAGGTAATAAGAGGAGACAAGCTGAGTTTGGTCTGTTTATAGTATGCTTGTTAAAGGGGTTGTGTAGTCTACGATCATTCACTTCCAGAAGTTTACTCAAAAGATAAGTGAACCATTTCTTCACCTCATTTATAACTTGTTTGGTCTGACAGACGCTTACTTGACACCCAGAATGTATTGTGTAATGTCAACAAACGTGGCGCCACACATAGCTGGACAATAGCTTAGCATTAGCTCATTATACTCAATACAACAAAATACCCAAAAAGTATTTTACACACATCATAGGTGTCTATTGTATAGTATACTACAATGTATGCAATAATTGGACTGCATTATTTGTCACCAGTTCTTGAAAACGTGAATAAAACATACATACATACATACATACATACATACATACATACATACATACATACATACATACATACATACATACATACATACATACATACATGCATAGTGTATGCTACAGTAGAAACGACAACACAATATACAGAAAATGCGGCACTTACTTTGATAGGAATGCACACTTTTCTAAAGTTATTATTTGTAAGGAAAACAACAATGTGAGTGCCAGCCAGAAAATGTGCAAGACTGTGCAAATGTCTGCATACTTGATGTGCAGAAAAATGGGGAAGGGCTCTCCTCAAAGAGGGGAATTTGTCCAGGAAGCCTCAAACATAAAGTGTCCGCAACACTGAAATGGGCTACTTCTATGTGAATTAATGAGGAGGCGGAACACACATCATTTCAAACTGTTGTCAGAAAATACAACTTGTTAGAAAATATTTTGAAATTGACAAGTTGAAACACAGCCTATAGATAATTAGCAGGCAGTGCTTGTTAACTGTCCTGTTGCACAACAGTCACATTTGCATAAAACAACTCACTATGGGGCAACCGTTAGAGATATATGTGAAAAGGTTAAATTTCCAATATCCCTGCCCTCGTGGAAGGTCTGTCATAGCTATATGGAGGTCTATAAGCTGATGGTCTGATCGCATTCGTTCCTCAATCTGTACTTTTTTTAAACTTTTGGTACCATATTAAAGGACTCAAGAAAGTTTTCAATCTGACTAGCTTGATTTAGCCTCTTCCAAGTATATCTTACAAGGTTCATATTTTTAAGCTTCCATATACAATGCATTCGAAAGGATTCTGACCCCTTGACTTTTTCCACATTTTGTTACATTACAGCCTTATTCTAAAAATAGATTAAATAGTTTTTTCCCCTCAATCTACACACACTACCCCATAATGAAAAAGCAAAAAAGGTTTTTAGATTTTCTTGCAAATGTATTAAAAATAAACTGAAATAACATTTAGTTAAATATTCAGACCCTTTACTCAGTACTTTGTTGAAAGCACCATTGGCAGTGATTACAGCCTCGAGTCTTCTTGGATATGACACTACAAGCTTTGCACACCTGTATTTGGGGAGTTTCTCCCATTCTTCTCTGCAGATCCTCTCAAGCTCTGTCAGGTTGGATGGGGAACATCACTGCACAGCTATTTTCAGGTCTCTCTAGAGTTGTTCGAGTCCAGACTGGCTAGGCCACTCGAACATTCAGAGACTTGTCCCGAAGCCACTCCTGCGTTGTCTTGGCTGTGTGCATAGGGTTGTTGTCCTGTTGGAAGGTGAACCTTCGCTCTAGCCTGAGGTCCTGAGCACTCTGGAGCAGGTTTTCATCATCTCACTGTACTTTTCACTTTTCCCTCAATCCTGCCTAGATTCACTAGTCCCTGCTGCTGAAAAACATCCCCACAGCATGATGCTGCCACCACCATGCTTCACCATAGGGATGGTGCCAGGTATCCTCCAGACGTGACATTTGGCATTCAGGCCAAAGAGTTCAATCTTGGTTTCATCAGACCAGAGTATCTTGTTTCTCATGGTCAGTGCTTTAGGCGCCTTTTGGCAAACTCCAAGCGGGCTGTCATGTGACTTTCACTGAGGAGTGGCTTCCGTCTGGCCACTCTACCATAAAGAACTAATTTAGTGGAGTGTTGCAGAGATGGGAGAACCTTCCAGAAGGACAACCATCTCCACAGAAGAACTTTGGAGCTCTGTCAGAGTGAACATTGGGTTCTTGGTCACCTCCCTGAACAAGGCCCTTCTCTAAGAAGATTTCCAAACTTTTTCCATTGATAAATGATGGAGGCCGCTGTGTTCTTGGGAACCTTCAATGCTGCAGACATTTTTTGATACCCTTCCCCAGATCTCTGCCTCGTCACAATCCTGTCTCGGAGCTCTTGCGGACAATTCCTTTTGACCTCATGGCTTGGTTTTTGCTCTGACATGGTGTCAACTGTGGGACCTCATGTCCAATCAATTGAATTTACCACAGTTGGACTCCAATCAAGTTCTAGAAACATCTCAAGGATGATCAATAGAAACAGGATGCATCTGAGCTCAATTTCATAGCAAAGGGTCTGAATACTTACGTAAATAATATATTTGTCTTATATTTAATACATTTGAAAAAGCATCTTTGTCATTATTGGGTATTGTGTGTAGATTTAAGATTTTTTTCTTCTTCAATTTAATCAATTTTAGAACAAATGTTGAAATGTAACAAAATGTGGAAAAAGTCAAGGAGTCTGAATACTTTCCAATTATATATATAAAAATATGTGGACACCCCTTCAAATTAGTGGATTCGGCTATTTCAGCCACACCCATTGCTGACAGGTGTAGAACACAGCCATGCAATCTCCATATACAAACAATGGCAGTAGAATGGCCTTTTTGAAGAGCTCAGTGACTTTCAACGTGGCACTCAGTGACTTTCAACGATGCCACCTTTCCAACAAGTCTGCCATGCTAGAGCTACCCCAGTCAACTGTAAGTGCTGTTATTTTGAAGTGGAATTGTCTAGGACCAACAACGGCTCAGCCACAAAGTGGTAAGCCACACAAGCTTACAGAACGGGACTACCGAGTGATGAAGCGCATAGCGCTTAAAAATCGTGTCCTCACTCACTTCCGAATCCCGCTTCAACATCTGGCAGCCCAAAGGACGAATCTGGGTTTGGCCAGTAGAACGCTACCTGCCCCAATGCATAGTGCCAACTAAAGTTTGGATGAGAATAATGGTTTGGGACTGTTTTTATTGTTCGGGCTAGGCTCCTTAGTTCCAGTGAAGGGAAATTTTAACGCTACAGCATACAATGACGTTCTAGACAATTATGTGCTTCCAACTTCCAGGCAACAGCTTGGGGAAGGCCCTTTCCTGTTTCAGCATGACAATGCCTCATTGCACAAAGCAAAGTACATTCAGAAATGTTCTGTTGAGATCGGTGTGGAAGAACTTGACTGGCCTGTAGAGCCCTGACCTTAACCCTGTCGAACACCTTTGTGATTAATTGGAACGCCGACTGTGAACCAGACCTAATCTCTCCACATCGGCACCTTCCTAATGCACTTGTTGCTGAATGGAAGCAAATCCCTGCAACAATGTTCCAAGTAATGTTCCAACATGTATTGTAAATCCTTCCCAGAAGAGTGGAGGCTGTTATTGGGCTGTTTTGGGGCGGCAGGTAGCCTAGTGGTTAGAGCATTGGGCCAGTAACCGAAAGGTTGCTAGATTAAATCCCCCAGCTGACAAGGTAAAAATATGTCATTCTGCCCCTGAACAAGGCAGTTAACCCACTGTTCCTAGGCCGTCATTGTAAATAAGAATTTGTTCTTAACTGACTTGCCTAGTTAAATAAAGGTTATATATGTATTATTATAATGTTTTTTTTAATATAGCAGCAAGGGGGGACCAACTCCATATTAATGCCCATGATTTTGGAATTAGATGTTCGGCGAGCAGGTGTCCTCATACTTTTTCATGTAGTGTATGCCTCATGGGTCTCCCGGTCACGGCCGGCTGTGACGCAGCCTGGGATCGAACCCGGGGCTGTAGTGATGCCTCAAGCACTACGATGCAGTGCCTTCGACCAATGGGCCACTCGGGAGGCCCTCTACTGGAGAGCTCTTCTTTGTCTACCCCCATTCAGCATCCTTCGCATCCTCTTAAGCCTTAGCCCCACCCATCTCTTTAAGGATTCCCATGTGAGGCCATGTGCTAAACATGGTGAATAGGGTAGTGTAGTAAACAACCAAAGAATTCAAGACTAACAGTGGTGAGTTGTAGTAAGAAGTAGTAGTAAAAATACACTTTATCTAGTCCTTGGCCTATATCCTAATCTGACTTTGATGCAGGTCCTATTGTTCTTCACATTACCGTCTTTGGTAAACACACACTATGTCAAATATAATAAAAGTTTATTTGTCACATGCACAGGATACAGAAGGTGTAAACGGTACAGTGAAATGGTTACTTGCATAGTAGAATATTTTGTTTAGACATGTAGCTAGCTAGCTAAACAATCAACCATAAATTAATCCCAACTCATACTACCATGCACCATGCATGAATCTGCAGGTGTCTAAAGCTAACCAACTATGTTCAATGTTAGCTAGCTAGCTAATTAGGCTATAACTAGCAATGCAAATGGATCTCTGAGATACAAATAATATTACTACACAGATCATTTAGCTAGACTCTTACCCGTATACATGGATGAACACTTCTCCCGCTCTGTCATGGATGCCATGGTTGCCCTTTAGTTTGAAGATGTAATCCGGAGACAGGTGTTTTATACAACAGCCTTCTGTGTTCTCTTTTTGACTCTCCACATTTGGCAATGATATCTCTTCTTCCACTGGGCATTCCACTGATTTCAAAAGTCTGATTACCAGCATTATACCTATTCATGAATATAGCATTACTAAACATATAGATAAACAATGCGTTTTCTGTGTAGGCTAGTATCTGTTTATTATATAGGCTATAACTGATAGATGGAATAGTATGTTTGGAATTACCACAGCAAAGTTGGGCTCTATAGCCCAGTGGCAGCCATTTGGCATAATGGCCAATAAAGTAAACTCCAAAGAAATGATGGTTTATCATTTCAGTATTTTGGTTCATAAATCTATGGCAACAAGCTCAATCTCCTAACCCACTAGTTTAGCCAACTGTTCACATACCCTGGTCCTCAATGCGTGGGTCCCTCTTCCAGTTGTCAAAACTCTCTGGTAGAGGCGACACCTTGCCCACCTACGGTGACAAAGAATAGCCTAGTTAATTACAACTAACGTCGTATCAGTCCATCATGCCCCTGAGTTGTTCTGCGTTAGGGCGTGAGTAGATGTTTGTATGAGGTGGTTTGTCAGTGTTATTGTGGGAGCATTCCACCATAGTGGGTCAAGGTTCTATTGTTTCTTTGCGGTTCTCTGTTACTTTGGGGGTGTGAGAGGGTTACGCAAAGAGTGTAGCTACATGTTTAGCTACATGTTTAGTGGTCTATGTGAGGACGGAGGGGGTGGGAGGTGGGGGTGCCAAGTTGGAGTTCAGCGGTGTGATTGACAGGCAGACAACTGTGGGGGGTTTCTAATGATCTATAAATAAGTAATCTGATTGGTCTAATGAGAAGTGACTCATCACATGCCTGAGGGTGGATAATTACACAGGACTTCACATGCAAGCTCACATACAAGCAAAGACGCATATACACACCCACTCAAACACACAGAGAGAGAGAGAGACTCGCATACACAGCGGGTTGAGAGGTCAGGCCCGAATGAGCAAAAGCTGTCAGGGCTTCACATTGTCATGCTGAGAGAGAAACTAAAATAACATCCGACACTTACTGTTACTGAGACTAACCCTGGAGTAGGGAACATGTGGAGGGGAATATACATACAGAATCACTCAGATATAAACATATACCTTACATAGACTGGCCTGAGATCAGCACTGATACTATAGCAAGGAATGTTGTTGTGAAGTGGATATATAACTACAGAATACTGGCTGATCAATGTCTTTGTAGTGATGTTCAAGTCATGACTCTCTCCTCCCTCCCCTAAAGGTACCTAATGCCATCCTCAAGTGCCAGAAGGCCGGCATCACCGTGCGCATGGTTACCGGGGACAACATCAACACTGCCCGCGCCATAGCAACCAAGTGTGGCATCCTGTTGCCGGGTGAGGACTTCCTGTGTCTGGAGGGCAAAGAGTTCAACCAGCTGATCCGTAACGACCAGGGAGAGGTGAGACACACCACAGGACTTTTTTTATTTTGAAATTTTATTATTATATATTAAAGGTGAAACAGGCTTGGGGACTTAAATGATGTAGTAGTACTAACATTGGGAGTGATGCATTTGTTTAAGTTGTTCATTGCTTGAGATTCAGTCCCTCTGTGTCCTCCTGTGCTCTAGGTGGAGCAAGAGCGTCTGGATAAGGTGTGGCCCAAGCTTCGTGTGCTGGCTCGCTCCTCTCCCACTGACAAACACACTCTGGTCAAAGGTAGGTTAAAGCTGTCACACATCTCTCTTTTTCTTGTTTTTACTCCCCTCCTCCTTCCTAAAATGTGTTCTCTTTCATGTGTGATCGACACACACACAGCGGACCCAGGGGTCTCTAGCACTGCCATCCCCTTCAGCCCAACCCAGTTTTCTTCAAAGACTAGCCTGTTTCATCTCAGTTGGGGGTGGTGGAGGGGTGGAGAGAGAGTTACGGGTCAGGTGAGGCATAATGCAGGTGTTGGTCATGAATATGGAGACTCTTGACTAGAAGACTAACTGGGGGAAAAAAACACTGAATTTCAGTCCTCGAAAATGCAAATGAAATGTGTAGAAGGCCATTTCGAAATATTGGGGGACCGACATTAATTAGTTATGTTCGTCCAACAAAATTCCATTCCCTCAGAGAATGTGTATACTGCTGTCCAGTGTACTGAGATCTGAGGGGTGTGGTCTTGTTCATCTCCCTCAGGTATCATGGACAGCACCGTCCTCGAGACACGACAGGTGGTGGCTGTGACAGGCGACGGAACTAACGATGGCCCCGCCCTAAAGAAGGCTGATGTCGGATTCGCTATGGTAACACTCTCTATTCATATCGGTCTGTTTTCATGGTTTCCCTTGTCACTACTTTCCTTCCAGTTTTACTCCCTCTATTTTCTCAGACAAGAATTGTTAGCGATAACTTAGTAAGTATTTACAAATACACAACAGTCATGACAAGCTCATTTTGCCCAAACCTCATCTCTGCAACTCTCCAATTTACTCCAAGTGCCTCCATTTAAGATGGCTGTGTAATAGGATAATAAATCATTAGAGGGAGTAACGATTGGATAAATCTGCTTGTCACCAGACAAGCCCCACTACATTCACACACACACACACACACACACACACACACACACACACACACACACACACACACACACACACACACACACACACACACACACACACACACACACACACACACACTGCACCCCTCGTAGAAAGACCTCTGGGTTTGGGGGTTACAGAATAAGTGTGTGTGTGTGTGTGTGTGTGTGTGTGTGTGTGTGTGTGTAATTCTACTGTGTTGTCTATCTGTGTGCTTGGCAGCCCGTGTCAGTATGCCTTGGTTCGGATTAGCAGTCGCCCCTGTGGTTCAGTTAAATCCCAGCCCAATATAGTCCAATTCACATTCATTCAGACTACAGTCCCTCGGCGAGCCTGTGTCACGCTAACGGGGAGACCCCACAGCCAGGAAGACCAGTTAATAGAGTCAATCAATCAATCAAATGTATTTATAAAGCCCTTCTTACATCAGCTGATATATCAAAGTGCTGTACAGAAACCCAGCCTAAAACCCCAAACAGAAAGCAATGCAGGTGTAGAACCACGGTGGCTAGGAAAAACTCCCTAGAAAGGCCAGAACCTAGGAAGAAACCTTGAGAGGAACCAGGCTATGAGGGGTGGCCAGCCCTCTTCTGGCTGTGCCGGGTGGAGATTATAACAGAACATGGCCAAGATGTTCAAATGTTCATAGATGACCAGCAGGGTCAAATAATAATAATCACAGTGGTCAGCACCTCGGGAGTAAATGTCAGTTGGCTTTTCATAGCCGATCATTCAGAGTATCTCTACCGCTCCTCCTGTCTCTAGAGAGTTGAAAATAGCAGGTCTGGGACAGGTAGCCCGTCCGGTGAACAGGTCAGGGTTCCATAGCCGCAGGCAGAACAGTTGAAATTGGAGCAGCAGCACGGCCAGGTGGACTGGGGACAGCAAGGAGTCATCAGGCCAGGTAGTCCTGAGGCATGGTCCTAGGGCTCATGTCCTCCGAAAGAGAAAAAGAGGGAGAGAATTAGAGAGAGCATACTTAAATTCACACAGGACACCGGATAAGACAGGAGAGCTGCTTGAGAGAGAGAGCTGCTTGAGAGAGAGAGGGCTGCTTGAGAGAGAGAGAGCTGCTTGAGAGAGAGAGAGCTAATTGAGAGAGAGAGAGCTAATTGAGAGAGAGAGAGCTAATTGAGAGAGAGAGAGCTGATTGAGAGAGAGAGCTGCTTGAGAGAGAGAGAGAGAGCGAGCGAGAGCTGCTTGGGTGAGCGAGCGAGAGCTGCTTGGGGGAGCGAGCGAGAGCTGCTTGGGGGAGCGAGCGAGAGCTGCTTGGGAAAAGCGAGCGAGAGCTGCTTGGGGGAGATGCTTGAGAGAGAGCTGCTTGAGGAAAACAAAATTACAACCACAGCACTGAAATTAGTGCCATGACTGAGTATATGCTGCCCCTCCCACCACATACCCCAGTCAACCTCATTAGCCTCATCACTATGTGTCTCCTGTAGAACAACTACATTAAGTCTTTTCTGTTTTATTACTTCTAATACCCAAGCCCTCTTATTCCTGTCCCTTCCCCCATTAATATTGAGAGAACCTACCCTTAGTACCTCCATATAGAAAAGAGAACCTACCCTTAGTACCTCCATATAGAAAAGAGAAAGGAAAAGCAGAAGAAACCACAGAGAAACCAAAGAGAAAAAATACACCCTATGAGACATGATGATCATCATCATTATTTTAATTGTCTCTTAACCTGACCACGTTTCCCACTACCTTCTGCTGCTGTGACAGCAGTAACAAATGTCCTCAAGCGAAAACGCTTCTTCTCACTCAACTGGTCTAACCCCACCGTCTTCTGTAACCAACATCCCCACACTCAAAACACCGTTGACTACCCGTACTAGCAAAAGCCATATACAGTCTGTCATCATTCTTGACTTTAAACGATAACTCCAAAGTCTGTTCCGGTGAGTCCAAAAACATGAACACCTGTCGCCGAAACGACATAACCTGTTTCAAAGCCGGGGGTTTGCAACCCAACGGGACAATCTTAATTGAACTTGCGAACTTCCCAAACCGCAATAACTCGCGCTCCAATAGCTCATTGGGAATAAATGGCGGTACATTCGAAATCGTTACCCTTGTTGACGGAGAAAAAAGCGGCGTAACTTGAATAAACATTCCTTTAAGAAGTACGCCATGCTCAACCATACGATCAACAAGGCGCTCTTCTTTAAGAAAAACCACCACAGCTTTATTCACATAACGCATAAGCAACATTCTCACATCCTACCTTCTCTCCTACTGCGACCAGAAACTCCTCCACAGTGACAATAGCTTCAGTAACACACCTAAAGCTGTGCCGAAGTGACAGGGACGGCGTCCCCATATGGGTCATTGCCATCCCCGCCAAAACCAGGATAATTTCGATACAAAAAACCAATATACTTAATTCAACCACAACTAAATAAAAATAATGATAACCTTTAATCATGCATAGGAAGAAAAAAAAGATGGCACCAAGAAAGGGAAACATAAAAGAACTCAACACACCACTCACACAATTCCCAGCATGCACCAAACACTCCCAGCATGCAGAGAGAGAGAGCTGCTTGAGAGAGAGAGCTGCTTGAGAGAGAGAGCTGCTTGAGAGAGAGAGCTGCTTGAGAGAGAGAGCTGCTTGAGAGAGAGAGCTGCTTGAGAGAGAGAGCTGCTTGAGAGAGAGAGAGCTGCTTGAGAGAGAGAGAGCTGCTTGAGAGAGAGAGCTGCTTGAGAGAGAGAGCTGCTTGAGAGAGAGAGAGCTGCTTGAAAGAGAGAGAGAGCTGCTTGAGAGAGAGAGAGAGCGGCTTGCGAGAGAGAGAGAGCGGCTTGCGAGAGAGAGAGAGCGGCTTGCGAGAGAGAGAGAGCGGCTTGCGAGAGAGAGAGAGCGGCTTGCGAGAGAGAGAGAGCGGCTTGCGAGAGAGAGAGCGAGAGAGAGCGGCTTGCGAGAGAGCTGCTTGCGAGAGAGAGCTGCTTGCGAGCGAGAGAGAGCTGCTAGAGCTGAGAGAGCGAGCGAGAGAGAGATGCTAGAGCTGCGAGATGCGAGAGTCTATAGTCCCACATAGATCTTCATGAAACACTCACTGTCCTTGTATGTAATGAGGAAAATGGCCTAAGTGAGTTAAACAAAGCTTTGAGGGAAAGAGAAGAAAATTAAAAGCACAGTAATTGAAAATAGAAAGGATAATGATATAGCCTCGGGTATTAGTGGCCCCAAATGTTCTGTGTAGACGAAGGGTCGCCGAGAGATGAAATACATTTTAATAGCTAGACTTTGTCTCCTTCCCTTTTTTTCTCCAAAGTTAATTGACTCGCATGATTGAGAGGAGAAAAGGGCAGATGTTAAAGGGGTGGAATGCAGTACCAATATGTAATGATATGCTGACGGTTTGCTTGCTAGTTCTTTTCACCGGGACTCAAACTTTGACACTTAACACTGTGGGTACTGGTTACTCACTCTCATCCACCTGGCTGATGCACGGCAGCCATTTTGTGCTGAACCGCTCACCGCTCATCAGCTGTCAAGGATGTAGCTGGTTCATGTCCCTGACTGACTGCAACTTTTATTGAACCTTTATTTATCCAGATGAGTCAATTAAATACACATTTTTATTTTTAATTACGGCCTGCCGAACTGAGGTCACATCTGGCAAAAAATGGCTGCCATGTATCAGCCAGGTACAGCAGATTGGTGTTACACTTTGGTGGTGGATTAGGTGGATTAGTTCCCCATACAATGTAAAGCCATTGAGATCTAATCGCTAGCACTATATAAATGTAATTCATTATTAATAGGCCTGAAGGGAATATGTAATAACATATAAAAACAATGGGAACGATTACGGCCATTACCATCGTCAGCCTTACCATCATCCCTACAAACCGAACACCTCCATCTCTGTCTCCTGATAGGGTATTGCCGGTACAGATGTGGCTAAGGAAGCATCTGACATCATTCTGACTGACGATAACTTCACCAGCATTGTCAAGGCTGTGATGTGGGGCCGCAACGTCTACGACAGCATCTCCAAGTTCCTCCAGTTCCAGCTCACTGTCAACGTGGTGGCCGTCATCGTGGCTTTCACTGGCGCCTGCATCACACAGGTAACACACTTACCCTTTGATCCTTCTTGAAATTCAATAAAACATTTTTTTTTTGAAGATCCTCACACACCACCTCTCTCTATCTGTCTCTCATGCCTCCACTCCACCTCCCTCTTTTCCTCACTCTCTCCAGGACTCTCCTCTGAAAGCAGTGCAGATGTTGTGGGTTAACCTGATCATGGACACCCTGGCATCCCTGGCTCTGGCCACCGAGCCCCCCACCGAGTCCCTGTTGCTGAGGAAGCCGTACGGCCGCAACAAGCCCCTGATCTCCCGCACCATGATGAAGAATATCCTGGGTCATGCCGTCTACCAGCTCACCATCATCTTCACCCTGCTGTTCGCTGGTGAGACCATCACACACTGGAACACACAGAGAGTTAGACCCCACTGGAACACACAGAGAGTCAGACCTCGCTGGAACACACAGAGAGTTACAGACCCCACTGGAACACACAGAGAGTTATAGTCCCCGCTGGAACACACAGAGAGTTACAGACCCCGCTGGAACACACAGAGAGTTACAGGCCCCGCTGGAACACACAGAGAGTTACAGGCCCCGCTGGAACACACAGAGAGTTACAGGCCCCGCTGGAACACACAGAGAGTTACAGGCCCCGCTGGAACACACAGAGAGTTACAGGCCCCGCTGGAACACACAGAGAGTTACAGGCCCCGCTGGAACACACAGAGAGTTACAGGCCCCGCTGGAACACACAGAGAGTTACAGGCCCCGCTGGAACACACAGAGAGTTACAGGCCCCGCTGGAACACACAGAGAGTTACAGGCCCCGCTGGAACACACAGAGAGTTACAGGCCCCGCTGGAACACACAGAGAGTTACAGGCCCCGCTGGAACACACAGAGAGTTACAGGCCCCGCTGGAACACACAGAGAGTTACAGGCCTCGCTGGAACACACAGAGAGTTACAGGCCCCGCTGGAACACACAGAGAGTCAGACCTCGCTAGAACACACAGAGAGTCAGACCACACTGAAATCTCAAGAGACGGTATGCTTAAAATATGCTCTAAATATATTATCCTGTTTGCTCTTCCCCTCTCCCAGGAGAGAACATCTTTAACATTGACAGCGGGCGTAACGCGCCTCTTCACTCACCACCGTCCGAGCACTACACCATCGTGTTCAACGTGTTCGTCATGATGCAGCTGTTCAATGAGATCAACGCCAGGAAGATCCACGGAGAAAGGAACGTCTTCGAGGCCATCTACCGTAACCCCATCTTCTGTAGCGTGGTTATGGGAACCTTCATCCTGCAGGTACACACACATACTGTAGACACACACACACACACACACACAAACACACAGATACTGTAGACACACACATATGCATACACTCACAAACACCACATACATATACACACACACACTAACATAAACACTCTCTCACACACACACAAGGAAAGGAGATGGTGAAGAGCAGGGGCAGAGAACTCAGATGCACTGCTTTTGGAATGAATGATCACTTCCCCACGGTGATCAATGAAAGTAAAAAAATTTAACTGTATCCTATCATGAAAAAAATGCATTGCCTGAACCAACGAGTCTCCCTGCTGATGGATAGACTTTACATTAACGGGCAACGAAATTGCATTGGGAATCTAGAGTAACTCCCTGGCTATTTTAATGTGTCGTTCAAACCTGAGATTGTGTGTTGTAGTGTATCATCACAACCTCAACTATAACTAATACATGCTCTATTGATATTCAATTGACAAGGAAAGGGCTGCATATAGCCCGTGTTCATGTATGTAGCCTTCCTAATAAAATAAATGAAGTTTTGAACTTGGTCAACAAAAATCATATTCATATTTTAGCTTTAACCGAAACGCATTTGCATGCATCCGTTAACGATGGGCAAATGAACGTAGAAGGGTCAGGAATAGAGATGGCGATGTAGCGTTGTACATTCAGAATCCTATACGTTTCAAGAGGAGGGAAGACTAGGGCTGTTGCGGCAAACCTATTACCGCCACACCGGCAGTCACTAGTCATGAAGGCAGTCAAATTCCACGTGACCGTTTAGTCATGGTAATTAGGCTTCTACAAACTCTGATGCTGCTGATGGTCATTAGTAGCCTCCCAAACTTGCTAATTGCCTGGTACTTGGCACTATATTGTCCCTTTAATCCCTCTGACATCAATGCAAATGTAATCGAAAATCGAATCAAACACTTCCTGAGACCCAATGAGTTCATTTTGCGCAATATTTCTAAAGGCTATGCAATTGCTAGAGAAAACAGAGTGATGGCCTCTCTTAAAAAGAGGAGGATCCCATCCTCTTTCTATAGGCCAGGCCTACTATATTTACAGTTGAAGTCGGAAGTTTACATACACTTAGGTTGGAGTCATTAACTCGTTTTTCAACCACTCCACAAATTTCTTGTTAACAAACTATAGTTTTGGAAAGTCGGTTAGAACATCTACATTGTGCATGACACAAGTAATTTTTACAAGAATTGGTTACAGACAGATTATTTCACTGTTTCACAATTCCATTGGGTCAGAAGTTTACAATACACTAAGTTGACTGTGCCTTCAAACAGCTTGGAAAATTCCAGAAAATGATGTCATGGCTTTCGAAGCTTTTGATAGGCTAATTGACATAATTTGAGTCAATTGGAGGTGTACCTGTGGATGTATTTCAAGGCCTACCTTCAAACTCAGTGCCTCTTTGCTTGACCATGGGAAAATCAATAGAAATCAGCCAAGACCTCAGAAAACAAATTGTAGACCTCCACAAATCTGGTTCATCCTTGGGAGCAATTTCCAAACGCCTGAAGGTACCACGTTCATCTGTACAAACAATAGTACGCAAGTATAAACACTATGGGACCACGCAGCAGTCATACCACTCAGGAAGGAGATGTGTTCTGTCTCCTAGAGATGAACGTACTTTGGTGCGAAAAGTGCAAATCAATCCCAGAACAACAGCAAAAAACTTTTTGAAGATGCTGGAGGAAACAGGTACAAAAGTATCTATATCCACAGTAAAACGATTCCTATATCGACATATCCTGAAAGGCCACTCAGCAAGGAAGAAGCCACTGTTCCAAAACCGCCATAAAAAAGCCAGACTACGGTTTGCAACTGCACATGGGGACAAAGATCGTACTTTTTGGAGAAATGTCCTCTCGTCTGATGAAGTAAAAATTTAACTCTTTGGCCATAATGAACATCGATATGTTTGGAGGATAAAGGGGGAGGCTTGCAAGCCGAAGAACAGAATCCCAACGGTGAAACACTGAGATGGCAGCATCATGTTGTGGAGGTGCTTTGCTGCAGTAGGGACTGGTGCACTTCACAAAATAGATGGCATCATGAGGATATATTGAAGCAACATCTCAAGACATCAGTCAGGAAGTTAAAGCTTGTTCGCAAATAGGTCTTCCAAATGGACAATGACCCCAAGCATACTTCCAAAGGTGTGGCAAAATGGCTTTAGGACAACAAAGTCAAGGTACTGGAGTGGCCATCACAAAGCCCTGACCTCAATCCTATAGAAAATTTATGGGCAGAACTGAAAAAGCGTGTGCAAGCAAGGAGGCCAACAAACCTGACTCAGTTACACCAGCTCTTTCAGGAGGAATGGGCCAAAATTCACCCAACTTATTGTGGGAAGCTTGTGGAAGGCTACCCGAAACGTTTGACCCAAGTTAAACAATTTACAGGCAAGGCTACCAAATACGAATTGAGTTTATGTAAACTTCTGACCCACTGGGAATGTGATAAAAGAAATAAAAGCTGAAATAAATCATTCTCTCTACTATTATTCTGACATTTCACATTCTTAAAATAAAATGGTGATCCTAACTGACCTAAGACAGGGAATTCTTACTAGGATTAAATGTCAAGAATTGTGAAAAACTGAGTTTAAATGTATTTGGCTAAGGTGTATGTAAACTTCCGACTTCAACTGTATTTCTCAACTTTACTAATATTAAGCAGATTGCTTATCTTTACAACAGGAGTATATTGCAGCCTACCTGGTGTAACAGTGTAGGTTCCGTCCCTCTCTTCGTCCCAACCTGGGCTCGAACCAGGGACCCTTGCACACATCAACAACTGACACCCCACGAAGTATCGTTACCCATCGCGCCACAAAAGCCACGGCCCTTGCAACGCAAGGGGAAACCCTACTTCAAGTCTCAGAGCGAGTGACGTCACCGATTGAAACGCTATTAGCGCGCACCACCGCTAACTAACTAGCCATTTCACATCGGTTACACTGGCTGGCATTAAAATTTAACCACGGGAAAAGTGTCCTTCATTCCCATTTTAAGTGCATAGATTACATGTAGTTTTTCCCCTGCCCCTGTTTCGAGACAGGTGCATAATAATGGTCCACTCTAAATAAAAACACATTTCACACATATATTATTTAGTATATGTAAAAGGAAGATTAAATCAAGAATATTCTGATGGGTAACAATATTAGCCTATCACTTGTGAATTATACAGTGCCTTCGGAAAGTATTCGGACTCCTTGACTTTTTCCACATTTTGTTAGGTTACAGCCTTGTTTGAAAATATTATTAAATTAAATAAATCCTCATCAATCAACACACAATACCACATAATGACAAAGCGAGAACAGGTCTTTAGAAATGTTTGCAAATGTATATATAAAAAAAATAAGTACCTTATTTATCTAAGTACCCTTTGCAATGAGACTTGAAATTGAGCTCAAGTGCATCCTGTTTCCATTGATCATCCTTGAGATGTTTCTACAACTTGATTGGAGTCCACCTGTTTTAAATTCAATTGATTGGACATGATTTGGAAAGGCACACATCTGTCTATATAAGGTCCCACAGTTGACAGTGCATGTCAGAGCAAAAGCCAAGCCATGAGGTCAAAGGAATTGTCCGCAGAGCTCCCGAGACAGGATTGTGTCGAGGCACAGATCTGTGGAAGGGTTCCAAAACATTTCTGCAGCATCATTCTTAAATGGAAGAAGTCTGGAACCACCAACACTCTTCCTAGAGCTGGCTGCCTGGCCAAACTGAGCAATCGAGGGAGAAGGCCCTTGGTCATGGAGTTGACCAAGAACCCATCGGTCACTCTGACAGTGCTCTAGAGTTCCTCTGTGGAGATGGGAGAACCTTCCAGAAGGACAACCATCTCTGCAGCACTCCACCAGTCAGGCCTATATGGTAGAGTGGCCAGACGGAAGCCACTTCTCAGTAAAAGGCACATGACAGCCCACTTGGAGTTTGCCAAAAGGCACCTAAAGACTGTCAGACCATGAGAAACACAATTCTCTTGTCTTTTGAAACCAAGATTGATCTCTTTGGCCTGAATGCCAAGTGTCACGTCTGGAGGAATTCTGGCACCATCCCTACGGTGAAGCGTGGTGGCAGCATCATGCAGTGGGGATATCCGGAGCCCGGACTTAAACCCGATCTAACATCTCTGAAGAGACCTGAAAATAGCTGTGCTGCAGCGCTCCCCATCCAACCTGACAGAGCTTGAGAGGATCTGCAGAGAAGAATGGGAGAAACTCCCCAAATGCAGGTGTGCAAAGCTTGTAGCGTCATACCCAAGAAGACTCGATGCTGTAATCGCTGCCAAAGGTGCTTCAACAAAGTACTGAGTAAAGGTTCTGAATGCTTATGTAAATGTGATATTTCAGTTTGTGAGTGATGCCCAGCGTAATGCAAGAAACAATGCCTAATTTAAAACTTTTTCTAATCATAGTCGCACAACTAGCCTAGTCCAGAAGCCTATGTGTTTTGAGGTCTGTATCACAACTAAAGTGGCCAAGTAACTTCTTAAAATGTATGCCTAACTGGCATACATAAGCAGTTTGGCAAAGATCATTTTCACCATAAAAATGCACCTTTATTATAATAAAAGCATTACATGCATAATAACATCTGTGGTCACTTTTGATAATGTTGTTTTCCCGCTAATGGAACATTTGCGCCTATAGCCTACTGCGGTGTGTGCATATCTGCGCTTATAATGTGAAGAAATAGCCTAATAGTTTATCACATTTTAAGCTAAACATTCTGGTTGTATTCATTTGGAATCTATAGCATCCCGCAACTGTCCCAGACTATGTTTGGAATATTTATTTCTCACACAGAATAGAATAGGTCAACTTTTGTACTATGGGGGGTTAGTAGATTGACATAGGCTACTGCTTTTGCTGATTGTTTGGCCTACCCATCTTGTTGGCTGACGAAAAGTAAATGTGGACAGTTCTTCCAATATCTTCAATATGCACCTCGAATGGGATAAGGATGCATGCAGTTGTGTCCCCAAAGTGTCAGTCTTCACTTGAAGCCTGTGAGAAAGACCCGATCATGTGATGGAGAGCCATGTGTGAGAGGTGCTTCTGAGCACGCAGCCCTCGTGGAGAAGGGAACAATGGCCACTGGCCACAAAAGGAATGGAGTTTTTTAGGGTGCATTATGGCCACACAAAGGGGGTGCCACCGGGAAATTGTCTAATTGTGATTGAGAGACTGATGAAGTGTGAACAGCCTGCGATTTAAAAAACAAAAAAACAAAGCAGAGCTCATGCATTTCAAGTGACTTTTTAAAAATCATCATTAGTCGCATCATGCAGCTTTACAATGTATTAAAAATCAAAACATACAGCCCAACGTTTGTAGAACAAGTTACATTAAAAACTCTAGATTAAATCTATAGGGTACCTATTTCTTTGTTAATCGCTCAACACAGAATAGCCAGTTGTGCGCACTCCCTCAAATTTCTATTTTATTCAGCTTTGTTCAGTTGTATTCTTCATACTATAAAATAATGCCATGGAATTCTAACCAAATCTGGTCTACTAAATGAACTAGCGAAGCCCACAGCCATATGGCATAGCCAGATCAGGAAAATGTATATGTTACAAAGGTCTGCATCAGTGGCTTGTAGGCTGGAAGCCAGGAGATGCTAAATGTGTTTGTTAATTAACGGTCAATTACCGTGAGACCGACAATTATTTGCTTGGCAATCACCGGCTGACAAAAGTTTGTGACCTCCACAGCCCTAGGGATGACCTTAATGTATGTCAAGTAGAGACACCATAGCCTCATGTACATCTGCCTCACCAGGCACCCATATTTATAGGATGGGTGTATAGACCTCTTAGCTCAAAGGTGTCTTATCTGGATGACATAGGCACTTGGTTTGACCAGGCCACACATAGTAACAGAGATATATTTATCTTGGCGATTTTAGATAAATTGTATCAGAAAAATTCAAATATAACTAAATTACTGAGATATGCTGAGAACTGTGGTTTGAAGCAAATTTTTAATGACACTACTAGATCGTCAACCAAGATGTGTCACCATTCTGACACATGCATTGATCTGATATTCTATAATATACCATTGCAATGCTTAGAGGCCAGATCAATGCCTGTGGGCTGGATAGAGTATAATATTGTGACCATAACCATGAACACCAAGGTTCCAAAGAAACCCCCAAAGATTGTGGTCAAGAGAATGTTTTTTATTTTTTAATCATGAGCAGTTTCAAAATGATTTGGCTGCTGTACTTTGGGAGCTGACTTATCTAGAGGATGATTTAAATCACGCTACAGAATGTTTTATTGATTTGCTCACTGGGGTAATGGACCATCATGCCTCAGTAAGAAAGAGTACAGTTGGGGCTCATCCATCTCCATGGATTGATGATGACCTGGGTGAGGTGTTTGCTCAAATAAATAAAAAAGTCTTTACATTATGCCTCACTAAATTAGTTAAACACCCATTCTTCCAAACAAGCTATTGTCCAATCGATTGATGATCATATTATGAGGAAACAAACCTTCTCTTTTAGTCTATCGTTGGTGTCAGTAGAGGTGGTGTTAAACCTATTGAAGTCCATACCAAATGGCAAATCTACAGGTTATGATCTTATAGACAATGTTTTACTTCGCTATGTTACTCTCCAGATTGCAGCTCCACTGAAATACATATTTGATTGGTTTCTTTGGAACCTTGGGAAATTTCCAAATGTATGGAAGCATGCTAAGCTGTGTCTGTCCATTTGGGGCTACCAAGTGGCGCAGTGGTCTAAGACACTGCATCTCAGTGCTAGAGGCGTCACTACAGACAACCTGGTTAGAATCCAGACTGTATCACAACTGGCCGTGATTGGGATTCTCATAGGGCGGCACACAATTGGCCCAGCGTCGTCCGAGTTTGGCCGGTGTAGGCCGTAATTGTAAATAAGAATTTGTTCTTAACTAACTTGCCTAGTTAAATAAAGGTTACATAACAAATAAAAAGAACACATTATTCCTACCAATAGTCAACCAATCAGTCTACTCCCTTCACTCAGTAAGATATTGGAGGGTATTGTGAGTAGACAAATGTGGGAGTACATGGAAAAGAATGATCTGACCACAGCCGATCAGCATGCTTATCGCAAAAACCAATCCACAACCACTGCATTAGTTGACATGACTAACCAGTGTCTCAATGCTAATGATAATGGCAGGTTTGTGGGTGTAATATTTGTAGATTTCAGTGCAGCATTTGATTTAATGGATCATGAAATAATTTTGACAAAAATATTGCACCATGGGTTTAAGGAGGCAGTGTTGAATTGGGTACAGTCATATCTAACTGTCAGAAAACAGTCCGCCTTGCTTTAGACTGAAGTACCGCAGGGCAGCTGCCTTGGTCCACTTCTTATTCAGTATTCAGTTGGTAAGAGACAAACGTTCAGTCAATACTAGGAATAGATTGTCCACCATCTGTGTTATTCTGGCAGAAAAGAGAAATAGGCAAAATAACATTTAAATTCAGAGCAATGAAGAAATATAATAATTTATCTGAGCAAACCAGAAACCTTTCAATATACTTTAGAAATTCAAACAATACTTTAGAACCATTTAAATATACTAAATTGGAAGGTTGTGCAGACTATGGTAGATCTATCAATCTATCTTTTCAGACTGTCAGAGTATTTATCTGGTCAATACGTCAGTGTATTATGTCTGTTTGTAACAGTGTGTTATATGTGAACATGTGATTGTATTATAAATTGCATTTTTATGTGTAAGCACTCTTGGAATATTAGTCCAAATGAGGACTAAAATTAATTCAAACACAACCAGATATACACTCACACACACCACATGCACTCTTTCTCACACACACACACTGTTTCTCCATCTTTATTAGTGTCTATTAGATCTACAGGTACACACACTCACTCTGTGTCTCTGTCTCAGATTGTCATTGTCCAGTTTGGAGGAAAGCCCTTTTCCTGCACAGCTCTGAGCATCGACCAGTGGCTCTGGTGTGTCTTCATTGGAGTGGGAGAGCTGCTCTGGGGACAGGTAAGACACACAAACAATCTATGTGTGTGTGTGTGTGTGTGTGTGTGTGTGTGTGCGTGAGGCAGCTGGTACAGTAGGTGCCAGGGAACTGTTGCTACGTTGCGGGTTCAGGAACACAAAGCTGTTGCATTCCATGGTTACCATCACAACCGTCACTGTGGTAATGAGCGCTGGCGCACATGAAAGCAGCATGGCCCACATTTGCCCACACCCCGGAGGATGAGAACCCAGCACAATACTCCCTCTGCGTCTATATATATACGCACACACATACACATGTTCAAAGACACGCACACACACTTCTCCATCTGCATGAACTCACACACACACGTTCAAAGACACACGCTCTTCTCACTTCACACCTACACACCCACATACTCATATATACAGAGAAAGAGATCTCATACTGTCTATAGACAGGAGCCTGTACCCTCAAAGACGAGCTTCCCCACACTGAATTCAGTTAGGAGGCAGAGAGAGCGATCTCTCTGTTACACTAGCTTGTTCTACCTGGTTTAAGTCTCCCTGTATCCACTAATTTAGTAATAAGGCCCGAAGGGGTGTGGTATATGGCCAATATACCACGGCTAAGGACTATTCTTTGCACAACGCAACTCGGAGTGCCTGGACACAGCCCTTAGCCGTGGTATATTGGCCATATATCACAAACCCCAGAGGTGTGTTTACCAACGTAATTAGAGCAGTAAAAATAAGTGTTTTGTCATACCCATGGTATACGGTCTGATATACCACGGTTGTCAGCCAATCAGCATTCAGGGCTTGAATCACCCAGTTTATAATATTACATATATGATGATGCCCTCCAGCATGTGTACGTGCATGCACATACATGTTTGTCTGTGTGTGGGAGTCTGAAAGCATAATCATTCAGAGGTGACTAAATGAATTTGAGTCATCATGGCTTATTACATAAGCGTACCTTGTTTGAAATGCAGACAAGAGAACATAACACAGCACCACATTACCTTAGTATCTATACCTCCACCCTAAGGAATGATACAGCAAGAAGGTTTGAGACCCTTTTACTGACACTGCAGTTTGTTTTAGGCTGCGTCCCAAATGGCACTCTATTCCATATGTCAGGGAACTAGATTCAGCTGCAGACCAATTTTAATTATTTTTTTCTTCAATAATTTGTAGACTGCAAAGTAAGCGCAAGAAGCCCACACAGATATATTGTTTGAACAAAACATAACTTCAATTCTTGCTAACATTTGTATACAATCCATGTGTCTCTCTTTTATGCATGGGAATAATTGGGAACAGATTTCTTAAATTAAAATCACCCGGAGCTGATTTCCTGGTGTTTTTACAGTCTTTTATGTCCAAAAATAAAAAAGATTGTATTTTATTCATTTGTTTTTGCTCAGAAATCTTCGGTGGCCAAATAAAACCATTTGGGGAATCCTACCATATGTAGTGTACTAGGGAATAGGGTGCCATTTGGGATGTAACCTCAGTCAGTTGGGTTCAGTCCAGGGGCATGATGGTGAGTCATCTCTCTGCTTAACCAACCCATGTCTTAAAAACAGTTACATGAGGACAAACTGGCTGGAAACTGCTTGGCAACTAGAACCATTCAATATAAATAGTCATTGAAATGTATTTTTCTTTATTTTTTTACCCCAATTTCGTGGTATCCAATTGGTAGTTAGTCTTGTCTCATCGCTGCAACTCCCCTACGGACTCGGGAGAGGCGAAGGTCGATAGCAGTGCGTCCTCCGAAACACAACCCAACCAAGCCACACTGCTTCTTAAGCCACAAAGCTACTTAACCTGGAAGCCAGCCGCACCAATGTGGCGGAGGAAACACCGTACACCATGCAACCGTGTCAGCGTGCACTGCGCCCGACCCGCCACAGGAGTCGCTAATGCGCGATGGCACAAGGACATCCCTGCGGGCCAAACCCTCCCCTAACCCGGACGACGCTGGGCCAATTGTCCTCAGCAATTTGTACTCCGCCCCTTGGGTCTCCCGGTCGCGGCCAGCTGCGACTGAGCCTGGACTCGACCCAGAATCCCTAGTGGCACAGCTAGCACTGCGATGCAGTGCCTTAGACCACTGCGCCACTCGGGAGGCCAATGTATCTCTATGCTGACAACACCATAGAATTACAGTAATTTAATATGTTCTCTGTGGACAACCCTTTCTCCAGTCTGGGCCTGGGAAATGACCATGCTTGCGATTAAGTGTCATTATTGCCGGGAGAAATGGAGGGAATGCTTTAAATTTAATGAATTTCAGACCATTAATTTAATTGAGTTACTGAACCGATATACACTGAGTGTACAAAACATTAGGAATACCTGCTCTTTCCATGATATTGACTGACCAGGTGAATTCAGGTGAAAGCTATGATCCCTTATTGATGTCACTTGTTAAATACACTTCACTGAGTGTAGATGAATGGGAGGAGACAGGTTAAAGAATGATTTTTAAGCCTTGAGAAAACTGAGACATGGATTGTGTATGTGTGCCATTCAGAGGGTGAGTGGGCAAGACAAAATATTTAAATCCCTTTGAACAGGGTATGGAAGTAGCTGCCAGGTACAACGGTTTGTGTGTCAAGAACTGCATCGCTGCTGGGTTTTTCACGCTCAACAGTATCAAGAATGCTCCACCACCCAAAGGACATCCAGCCAACTTGACACAACTGTGGGAAGCATTGGAGTCAACATGGGCCAGCATCCCTGTGGAACGCTTTTGACACCTTGTGGAGTACATGCCTTGATGAATTGAGGCTGTTCTGAGGGCAAAAGTGGGTGCAACCTAATATTAGGAATGTATTGTACACTCAGCGTAAGTTCACATGAAACATTATTAATGCATGTGATAGCCTGCCAAGAAATATGATGGGAGGAGAAACCATTGGACCTATTACATTTAGATCAGACAAGGTGTTATTATCAAGTCCGAGCTCTTTAATGGTATACTCAAATCAAATTCTATTCATTACATGCTTCGTAAACAACAGGTGTAGAAAACCCTTCCCAAGAATGCAGAGAGAAAGAAAATGGAGAAATAATAAATACACAGTGAGTAACGATAACTTAGCTATGTACTGTACATGGGGTACGGAGTCAATGTGCAGGGCTACAAGGTTAATAATAAATACACAATGAGCAACGATAACTTAGCTATATACTGTACATGGGGTACGGAGTCGATGTGCAGGGCTACAAGGTAGTTGAGGTACGTATGAACATATAATTAGTGCGAAAAGGGTAAATGCAGATAGTCCGGTTAATTATTAGGTTAACTATTTAACAAATTATTTAGCTGTCTTATGACTTGGGGGTGAAGCTGTTTAGGGTTCTGTTGGTTTCAGACTTGGTGCCGTTTGCTCTGTGTTAGCAGAGAGAACAGTCTATGACTTGGGTGGCTGGAGTCTTTGACAATTGTTGGGGTATTCCTCTGACACCGCCTGGTATAGAGGTCCTGGATGGCAGGGAGCACGGCCCCAGCCGTACACAGTACCCTCTGTAGCGCCTTGCGGTCAGATGCCAAGCAGTTGCCATACCAAGCTGTGATGCTGCTGGTCAAGATGCTCTCAATGGTGCAGCTGTAGAACTTTTTGAGGATCTGAGGGTCCATGACAAATCATTTCAGACCTTTTAGGGGGAAGAGGCATTGTCGTGCTTTGACGACAGTGTTGTGTGTGAACCATGATAGATCCTTAGGAATGAGGACACTGAGAAACTTGAAGCTCTCGACCAGCTCCACCTCAGCCCCGTCGATGTAAATGGGGGCGTGATCAGCCCTCCATTTCCTGTAGTCGATGATCAGCTCCTTTGTGTGGTGCAAGGTTGTTGTCCTCGCACCACACTAACAGGTCTCTGACCTCTTCCCTATGGACTGTCTCATGGTCGTCGGTGATCAGGCCTGCCACCGTTGTCTTCAGCAAACTTAATGATGGTGTTGGATTTGTACACAGCCACACATTTATGGGTGAACAGGGAGTACAGAAGGAGACTAAGCAAACACCCCTGAGGGGCCCCCGTGTTGATGGTCACAGTGGCGGATGTGTTGTTGCCTACCCTCACCACCTGGGTCCGGCCCATAAGGAAGTGCAGGAACCAGTTGCAGAGGGAGATGTTCAGTCCCAAGGCCCTTAGTTTAATGATGAGCTTGGAGGGCACTATGGTGTTGAAGGCTGAGCTGTAGTCAATGAACAGCATTCTCACATAGGTGTTGGGCAGTGTGAAGGGCAATAGAGATTGCCCCATCTGTGGATCTGTTGGGGCGGTATGCAAATTGGAGTGGGTCCAGGGTGTCGGAGAAGATGGTGTTGATGTGAGCCATGACCAGCCCTTCAAAGCATTTCATGGCTACAGATGTGAGGGCTATGGGGCGATATTCATTTAGACAGGTTACCTTGGCGTTATTGGGCACAAGGACTATGGTGGTCTGCTTGAAACATGTAGGTATTACAGACTGTATCAGGGAGAGGTTGAAAATGTCAGTAAAGACATTTGTCAGCTGGTCAGTGTATGCTCGTGAGTATGCATCCTGGTAATCCATCTGGCCATGCGGCCTTGTGAATGTTAACCTGTTTAAAAGTGTTACTCACATGGCCTAACTTTTATTGACAATTTTGACATTTTTTGGAAACAAAAGATGCTCTACAGGGATGATGTACTCCACCCAAACCATCTCGGAGCCTGGACCCGATCTTCACATTTCAACGCCGCATTAAGATATTGACTCCGAGATATACCAAGCCCCACTCGTATATCTCCCATCCTCTCTAAGCGTTATCCTTGTACTGTTGGGGGTGTTGTCAGTTGTAATCTTGTACCCATTAGTTTGAACTCCTCTTAGTTCTGCTATTGTTAGCTCAAGAGAGGAGTATGTGGTCTGCTCACCCAGTGCTTTTAGTTCAAATGAGAATTCCAT
Organism: Salmo trutta; assembly: GCF_901001165.1. Classification (NCBI taxonomy): domain Eukaryota; kingdom Metazoa; phylum Chordata; class Actinopteri; order Salmoniformes; family Salmonidae; genus Salmo; species Salmo trutta. The sequence goes on from NC_042970.1 coordinate 43,517,597, forward strand.
GAACTTGAATACCCCCTCGGTTTTCAAATCACGTGGAGGGGTTGGGCTGTTGCACAATAGCAACCAAAGTCCATGTAAGTCAGTTTATAACATTCCATCGTTGGTTACTCTGAGAGTTCCTCATATTGACATTGGCTGCGGCCTCAGACCCTATGGCGCTAACCTTGGAAAAGTAACTCCAATTTCTTCTCCTGTCTCTATTACTAATGGGGATAGACCAAATGGTGCAGTTCTATGCAAACTTATAGTCATACCAACTATTTCAATATCAACCATCAGACAGGGCCTGCAACTGCCTTTTGAGCATAGCTTGTTTGAGCTGGAGTTTCCATGTGACTTAAAAAATTGTAAAGGACCTGGGTTGATGTATCGGAAGATCATGCGCTTACCTCCTGAACTGGATTACATTAATGATCTGGGCTATTCCTGACATTCTGGTATTGACAAAGTTGGATCTCTGGGGACATTCTGGACTGATATTAATATTTAGGGTTATGTGTTCAGAACTGACAGACAGAGTAGAGGTGGTGGAGTGGCCATTTTAATAAAAATTAAAAAAAATAATAAAAAATTCCCTTGCCCAAATATTTGAGCTACAATCTTTAAGCTTTTGTCTGGGGAAAAATGTATCCATAACTGTTATAGGAGTCTACCATCCTCCTTCGGCTAACCTTTGTGCGCTCGAGAAGTTAACTAGTTTGTTGTCTTCTTTTACGAAATTACATTTACATTTAAGTCATTTAGCAGACGCTCTTATCCAGAGCGACTTACAAATTGGTGCATTCACCTTATGATATCAAATTAGAAGTTATTGTCCTGGGTGACCTGAATTATGATTGGGAAATGCAGGCTTCAGACAATCTAAAAAAACATGTATAAGGATCTAAACCTAACCCAGCTTGTGACTAAGCCTACACGGCCCAACCCTAAAGATCCTTCAAAGTCAACTCTGATGTTACCGTCTTCTACTGGTGTCTTCGCACAAGACATTAGTGACCATTGCCCAGTTGTTTGTGTTAGAGATGTGAGAATACAAAAATCTAAGCCTTGTGTCATCACAAAGAGAAACTTTAAAAACTTCAGTGAACAGGCTTTCTTACACAGTCTTTATTTTATTGACCTTGATTGTATTTTCTGGCTAAATTCTGGAAAACTGTCAAATCCCTCAAGGGTTCTACCTCCTCCTCTCTGCCACAACAAATTAATTCAGACACTGTCCTCGTTACGGGAAAAAATGCCGTCATTGATGCATGTAATCACCATTTTATTTCAGCGGGCTATCTCTTTGAAAGGAACTTCTAAGCCTATTCAAAATTGTATTGGGTTGGATGCTGATAGGAGAAATGTGTGTGTGCTTAGTCCCCTCCTGTACTCCCTGTTCACCCACGACTGCGTGGCCAAACACAACTCCAACACCATCATTAAGTTTGTTTCACAACACAACAGTGGTATGCCTGATCACCGACAACGATGAGACAGCCTATGGGAGGAGGTCAGAGACCTGGCCGTGTGGTGCCAGGACAACAACCTCTCCTTCAATGTGAGCAAGACAAAGGAGCTGATCGTGGACTACAGGAAAAGGCAGTCCAAACAGGCCCCCATTGACATTGACAGGGTTGTAGTAGAGCTGGTCGAGAGTTTCAAGTTCCTTGGTGTCCACATCACCTATGAACTTTCATGGTCCAAACACACTAAGACAGTTGTGAAGAGGGCATGACAACACCTTTTCCTTCATAGGAGACTGAAAAGATTTGGCATGGGTCCCCAGATCCTCAAAGTTCTACAGCTGCACCATTGAGAGCATCCTGACGGGTTGCATCACCGCCTGGTATGGTAACTGCTCGGCATCTAAGGCGCTACAGAGGATAGTGTGTACGGCCCAGTACATCACTGGGGCCAAGCTTCCTGCCATCCAGGACCTATACACTAAGCGGTGTCAGAGGAAAGGCCAAACAATTGTCAAAGACTCCAGTCACCCAAGTCATAGACTGTTTTCTCTGTTACCGCACGGCAAGCGGTACCAGAGCGCCAAGTCTAGGACCAAAAGGCTCCTTAACAGCTTCTACCCCCCCCCCCCCCCCAATTAGTTTTTTACACTGCTGCTACTCGCCGTTTACTATCTATCTCACTTCACCCCTACCTACATGTGCAAATTACCTCGACTAACCTGTACCCCCTCACATTGACTCGGTACCGGTACCCCCTGTATATAGCCTCATTATTTTGTTACTTTTATTATTTTTTTACTTTCGTTTATTGAGAATATTTTCTTAACTCTTTCTTGAACTGCACTGTTGGTTAAGGGCTTGTAAGTAAGCATTTCACAGTAAGGTCTACACATGTTGTATTTGGCGTAGGGGACAAATTAAAGTTTGATTTGATTTGAGAAATTTGCAAAAAAAGCTTGCACTCTGTTCCTTGCCTCAGGCTGTACATGCTGTTCTCCAAGTGGTCATATTTTCACTCATCAGTCTCTTCTCAATTGAATCTGGTCTTTGCTGATAGGTCAAATTAGTTTAGATTTAGAGTGGTCCATTGTCAAATGGGCAGGAACAGGGGCAGGTGAAAAAATTCATGTCATCAGTATGCACTCCATTAGCGAATGGAGGCCACTTTCCTGCTGGTTAATTTTTCACTCGTGTTGGGTAGGCTATTTCCGGTTATTTCACTTCATGCATCAACCACTCTTTTGAGGAGCATGCAGCCTCTCACCAACAACAGGTGATATTCCGCCCAAACTCTGGGGCTCTCCAACCCTGTTCCTGCAGCTACCCAGTGCTTCATTTGGGAAACTAAGTGAAGTCTATCCGGGAACATCAATAGTAACATGTTTTCACAACTAAACATTAAACTGTTGACAGACCCTCTTCTGCGCGCTTGAGAAAGGAATGAAGGAGATATCCTGTAGTTAAAGTTAATGTGTCAGCTTATTATTTATTGAAATATAAAAATGCCCTGTTACTAGTCTATTCAAAATCAAATACAAATTCACACTAGGCCTAATTTTAGGCTCACTCTGAATTTGTTTAATTTAGGCTACCAGTTATAAACCAAAGATGTTAAAACAGTTTTTATGTTTTTGGTTAGAGGTTAGAGGGACAGTGGTTAGAGGGACAATAGAGCCCTGAGTGCCAGGCCGTTAGTGACCTGACGATTGTTAGCGAGTTGGGTACTACTAACGTGCATGTGCATAAGAGGAGATTACCGTGACTCAACGGCCACGTGGAATTTTACTGCGATCCTGACTCATGACTGCCAGTGTGGCGGTAATATGGTCACCGCAACAGCCCTAGGTGAGAGGTTTTGGGGGCATGATCTGTGTGCATCTGAAATGTTCTCACTCATCATTATTCACAATCCATGCATGATTATCCATTCATGTAGATGTGTTCAGAAACATATTATATTATCTACAATAAAGGTGACTCCCCTCCCCAAATCATTGGGGCATGGACCATTTTGACTCCAATGCACACTTTTGACTAAATGTAATGCACTTTCAAAAGGGGAGGACTAGATTAAAGTGCATTCATTTCTAAACGGTGAAACATGCTCTCAAATAATAGGTGAAATTCTCAACTTTTGATCTCAAATCTAAAATGGTGGACTATAGAGACATTAAGAGTTTTAGCGTCACTGTCCAAATAAATACATACGGGAGTGTATATACAGTGCCTTCAGAAAGTATTCACACCCCTTGACTTTTTCCACGTTTGGTTGTGTTACTAAGTGGGATTAAAATTGATTTGTCATTTTTGTTCAACGATCTACCTAAAATACTCTGTCAAAGTGGAAGAAAAATTATTAATATTTGTTTAAATAAATGTAAAATAAAACTAATATCTTGATTAGATAAGTATTCAATTCCCTAAGTCAATGCATGTTAGAATCACCTTTTGGCAGCGATTTCAGCTGTGAGTTTTTCTGGGTAAGTCTAACAGCTTTGCACACCTGGATTGTACAATATTTGCACATTTATTCTTTATTAAACAAAACTGTCAAGTTGGTTGTTGATCATTGCTAGACAGCCATTTTCAAGTCTTGCCATAGATCTTCAAGCCGATTTAAGACAAAACTGTAACTAGGCCACTCGGGAACATTCAACGTCATCTTGGTAAGCAACTCCAGTGTATATTTGACCTTGTGTTTTAGATTATTGTCCTGCTGAAAGGTGAATTTGTTTCCCAGTGTCTGTTGGAAAGCAGACTGAACCAGGTTTTCCTCTTGGATTTTGCCTGTGCTTAGCTCCATTCCGTTTCTTTTTATCCTCAAAAACTCCCTAGTCCTTGCCGATTACAAGCTTTACCCATAACATGATGCAGCCATCACCAGTACTCAGTGGTGTGTTGTTGTAACGGGGTGAGTGACTGGTTGCCGGGAAGTCAGGCGCAGGAGAGCAGAGATGGGTGATAACAGGAGAACTTTAATATACACCCTGGCCCAAAGGCACAGGCGAGGCAGCACAAAGCACAACCACGGTAACATGAACCGGATTAAACAAAACAAACAAACCTAGCGCAAGCCAGCCTGTAGCATAACACCCTACACAAAGAACAATTCCACACACAGACATGGGGGAAACAGAGGGTAATATACATTTAGCCCGATGAGGGAATGTGAACCAGGTGTGCGGGAAAACAAGACAAAACAAATGGAAAATGAAAGGTGGTGCGGCGATGGCTAGAAGACCGGTGACGTCGACCGCCGAACGCCGCCCGAACAAGGAGAGGGACCGACTTCGGCGGAAGTCGTGACAGTTGTTGGATTTGGCCCAAACATTACACTTTGCATTTAGAACATAAAGTACATTTCTTTGCCACATATTTTGCAGTTTTAATTTACTGCCTTATTGCAAACAGGATGCATGTTTTGGAATATTTGTATTCTGTACAGGCTTCCTTCTTTGCACTCTGTCATTTATTTTAGTATTGTGGAGTAAACTACAATGATGTTGAGCCATCCTCAGTTATCTCAGCCATTTAACTCTAACTGTTTTAAAGTCACCATTTTCCTCATGGGGAAATCCTTGAGTGGTTTCCGTCCTCACTGGCAACTGATTTAGGAAGGGTACCTGTGTCTTTGTCGTGACTGGGTGTATTGATACACCATCCAAAGTGTAAAATTAATAAGTGCACCATGCTCAAAGGGATATTCAATGTCTGCTTTTTTTATACCCATCTACCAATAGATGCCCTTCTTTGCGAACCATAGGAAAATCTCCCAGGTTTTCGTGGTTGAATTTGTGCTTGAAATTCACTGCTCGACTTAGGGACCTTACAGATAATTGTATGTGTGGGGTACAGAAATGGTGCAGTCATATCAAAATAATGTTAAACGCTATTATTGCACACAGAGTGAGTCCATGCAGCGTATTATGGTACTTGTTAAGCACATTTTTATTCTCCTGAAAAAGTCAAGGAGTGTGAATGCTTTCTGAATGCACTTTATTTTGCTCTGAATGTTAATGCACCAAATTGCCTGATCTCATGTGCACTGCTCTCTTTCTTCCCAGATGATCTCGACCGTTCCCCAATACAATCACACAGCATTATTACAGGGTGTATAACTACTCCTACTGTGCTGAGTGAGATACATGTTTATTCAAACATTCTCTCTTCCTCTCTCCTCCAGCTGATCACAGCCATCCCCACCCACCGCCTGAAGTTCCTGAAGGAGGCTGGCCACGGCACCCATAAGGAGGATGTTCCCGAAAACGAGATGAACGAGGGGGATGATGAGATCGACCATGCTGAGATGGAGCTCCGTAGGGGACAGGTCCTCTGGTTCAGGGGACTCAACCGCATCCAGACTCAGGTACGCACCAGGGGGACCTCAACTACCATCCCCTGCTCTCGCTTTAGCAGCCCCCCTCTCTATCTCCCTCTTTTCCTTCCAGTCCCCTCCAGGGGTTCCACAGGTATAGGAGGAGGAGAAGAAGAGAGAAGACCATCTTTAAGGGTTTTGACAGGATTGGATACTCCCCTCCCTCTCTCCCCCACCTCTCTCCCTCCCCTTTCTCCCGTCTCTCCCCTCGCCAGCGTTCACAGGTAAAGACCGAGAAGAGCTACAGAAGCCCTGCGTTGTGATGAGAGGGATATTCTTCCCCCTTGTCCTCCCTGTTGTGAGGAGCTTTAACCTGCTGTCTGTTCTCCGAAGTGAAGACTATGACAACCTATTTCTTCACCGTGACTGTTTTGATTACTGTTGTGCTGGTATTATATGGTTGTTTCAGCCTCCTTTTTTTAATTCAGTCGTTCTAAATTAGTGCCAAAGATTTCGCAGTGACACAGAGTACAAGGCGTGGAATGCTAGCTAAACAGACTGATACCCAGGCTAGTTCGAAGTCTCTCTGAAAGTTACGCGTTTAAGTAAGAGTTTTTCTCTGGGATGTATTTTGCTGCTGCCTCCTGTGAAGAAAGACAGGTGTGTGTTGTCGTCTGAGGGAGACAGACTGACAATGGGACTGTGACAAAGAGTCTGATGGCTGGGCTTTGATTTCCTGTCACAATGCCACCTCTGTCTCTACTGTCTGTAACTTGTCACCCCTTAGCTGGATAGCTCTCTAACTAAGTGATCCCTAGTGGGAGTCAGGATCCAGATATGGGTAATATCAGGAGGAGATCAGATACCAGGGGGCTGTATGTATCAAGTGTTGCAGGGTAGTAGCTGATCTCGGATCAGTTATGCCTTTTCGATCACAATGAATATGATTATATGGATAGAGGGGAGCTGATCCTACATCAGCACTCCTCTGAGACACTTTGTAAATATGGGCCCTGGGATGTAAGGTATCAGTAGCTCTGGGCCCTTGGGTGGGGTAGTGGAAACCCTACCTAGTCACTTGTGACTCAGACACACTGGAGGCCTGCCTGTAGCGATAGTCACAACCCACCAACACAACTAGACATATCTCTATATAACCTGATGGAGAGTTATAATGGATGACTCTCAGGATCATACTAATAGTGCTGTTGCTGCTACAAAGGATTGTTTCGCTCGCTCCCTCTCTCGCTTTCTTTCTCTCTCCAACTCTGTTTCACTGTCTCGGTGTACACAGCCTTGGGGTTGAAGAGACTTACTGTGATGGGAGATGGGGAGCAGAAACACACTTACTGCCTGTTGCGCACTCACACACCATTGGCTAGCTTATATTTAGAGACTGTGTTCAAATAGAGCTTTTCACCAGGCCTCCAATTGCCTTATGTAGTGGGACACACACACACCCTTTAACTGCCAGGGGACTCCACAAGGTCTCCTCTGTGGGTGTATAGGAAGGAGACACATATACACCCCTGGGGTGGTCACATACATAGAAAAGTCCAAACTTTTTACATGTGTTTGTGTTGCATTTAATACATTTTGTGATGGTAAAACAGTTTCAGTGTAATTTTAAATGACTACGACCAGATATAAAGTATGTAGAAAAGATAATGGATCTATATATTTATAAGATCATCTTTGAGAACTAACAACCTCCAGAATAAAACCTACACAGTCAGGGAGAATCTGAAATTCCCCAAAATGTCATGGAATGGGGCACTTTCATATTTGAGGCACATGGATGGTAAAAAAAAAAGGCCATGGCCAAATGTGCAGAATTGTAAGAAACTAGCTTTCAAACTGCAGAATTTTATCTTGGTTCCATGGCAGAATATGTAGAATTGCGGGAAATTTGTTGCATGCGCCACCACTGCTCAAAGAAATCCGAGTGGCAAGACTGATGGAGAGGAAGCCGAGTTCCATTGTCTCCACACACACACACACACACACACACACACACACACACACACACACAGTGCAGTAGAGATGGCACCACTCCCATGCCCACCAGATTTCACAGCTACTCTTCCTGGGGTCCAGCCAAATTAAGGCAGTTATATATAATTAAAAATGTTACAATACATTTCACAACACATTAAGTGTGTGCCCTCAGGCCACTACTCTACTGTCACATATCTCCAATACAAAATGCAATGTGTGTGTGTGTGTCTCTTCACAGTCCCCGCTGCTCCATAAGGTGTATTTTTATCTTTTTTTTCCTTCTGATTTTACTGCTTGCATCAGTTAATTAATTTGGAATAGAGTTCCATGTAGTCATGGCTCTATGTAGTACTGTGCACCCACCCATAGACTGTTCTGGATTTGGGGACTGTGAAGAGACCTCTGGTGGCATGTCTTCTGGGGGTGTGCATGGGTGTCCAAACTGTGTGCTAGTAGTTTAAACGGACAGCTCGGTGCGTTCAACATGTCAATACAAGTAGTGATGAAGTCAATCTCTCCTCTACTTTGAGCCAGGAGAGATTTACATGCATATTATTGTTAGCTTTACATGTACATTTAAGGGCCAGCCATGCTGCACTGTTCTTGGCCAATTGTACCTGACCAAACGAATGGACAGTAGTCTGTCTTCAACAAAACTAGGGCCTGTTGGATCTGCCTTGTTGATGGTGATGTTTCGAAAGCGAAGCAGCGCTTTATTATGGACAGACCTCTCCCCACCTTTGCTACTGTTGCATCAATACGTTTTGATCATGACAATTTTTTATAATCCGGGGTTACTCCAAGCAGTTTAGTCTCCTCAACTTGCTCAATTTCCACATTGTTCATGACAAGATTTAGTTGAGGTTTTAGGGTTTATTGAATGATTTGTCCCAAACACAATGCTTTTGTTCTTTGAAACATTTAGAACTAACAGTAGAGAGTGTCATGGTTCATTTTCTCGTTGTTTTCCGAAAACAAACCTAAAAGGTGTAGGTGTTCCCTTTTAGAATACCTCCTCCTCTCTCTCCATGTGTTTTAGAATGTCCCATTGTCCCCGACGATGCATCAGCCAAGTTGGGTCCTTTCTTCGGCGCGTGAGCGGGATTCTTAGGCCGTGGCGCTACAATAAAGTGGGCCTATGGAGACATTTCCAGAAGGCGAGCTTTGGTTCGGCAGTGCTGCTCTCCCCTCCTACAGGAGTGAGCTATAGGCAATCGTAGCGCTAGCATGTCCAGAGGCTATTCTGTGTCCCTATGGGCTTCATTAGCCTTTGCTAACGCTGAAACAATGCTGAAACAACACACCTGCACCAAAACCCCTGTAGAGTGGGCGAAGGGTGATTAGCTTGTTGTGGTGTTTGGATGTAAACGTATACGTCCCTCTCGTACAGTGGGTCAAAAAGAGTTCAGGCTTTCTCAGTCTGCCGTTGGGGGTGCGGAGAGAGGGAGGTGGGTTGCTTTAACGTTCTTCCTTTTAACGGTTCCGTTATCTACAGGGCTGTGGAAGACTCCAGTCCTATCTCTCTAGTGTCTATTTCTCTCTCTCTCTCTCTCTCTCACTCTCACTCTCACTCTCACTCTCACTCTCTCTCTCTCACTCTCTCACACTCTCTCTCTCTCTCACACTCTCACTCTCACTTACTCTCTTTTTTCTTTCTCGGTCTCTCTCTCTCTCTCACACACACGCACTCCAGAAGCCTATACCGTTTGTGCACCCTGTAACTGACTAACCTTCTACCCTCTTCTTCAACTGAAATATGCAACTCTTTGTCGCACATTTTTTTCTGAATCTTTCTCTCTTCTTGAATTGGTTGATCTCTCTCTTCTCATCCTTCTTTAGCCCTCTCTCTCCCTCTGCTATTGTCCATTAACTGTCATTTGTTTATGATGGAAAGACTCTCAATACGGTTGACCAGAATAATAAATAAATATGTTTTGTCTTTTTATATTGTGTTTGAGGTATTTAATCGTATGTGTATAGATTTAGAACTAAATAACGTATTTTACTGTTGACAAATGTTCCTCATTTACTGGGACACGACGCTATAATTGACCGTTCTTATTAGTTCCTTCCAAGTTGGTTTCTGTGTCGTTCGAGACGGATTCTAATTCCCATTCCGACGTTCCACTTCCTCGGTTCAATTTCCCTATTTACCACCCTCTTCCCGTCCTCTCTCCATCCTCCCTTTCTCCCTCCATCACACTGATAAAGGAAGTGCTGAGAAGAGATGCAGTCGAGCATTTCTCTTTCTCCTGGGGAGGGAGGATAGGAGGATGGGAGAAAGGTGTGTGTGTGGGGGGGTGGGGGGGGGGTGATGGAGAGAGGCAGTGAGGTAATTAGGTCCTTATCTCCCCCTCTGACTCCCCTCCCTTCCCTCTGTCTAATCCTGGTGGGCTGTGTGGTGAGGTGGTATGTGTGTCAGCACGGCTGGTTAGTCAAACACAACCAGGACATAATTGGCAAGAGGAGGACGACTTCGCAGCAAACTTATCAGTGACCTGTAGGAACACTCTCTGCCGTCTTCGTTTGTTTCCCTCCCTCGCGCCTACCAGTACCCTCAGCCTTTTTCCTCTGTCACAAAATAATATTACCCCTTTCATTCAGTGGCAGGCCTTCCAGTCCTCTTCCTCCATCTCTCCAATCCCCCGTTCTGTCCCTTCCAACTAACGATTTAGGGATTTTCTAAATTTTTACAATAACCACTGTCTGCTCTGCCCATGCAATGTTTCTTTCTGCTATCTTTCCCTTCCTCCCTCTTTTTTTCTCTCCCTTCTTTCTATCTCTATCTCTCCCTCTCTCCTTGCCCCCTTCTCTCTTTCTTTCTCTCCCTATGTCTCTGTTTCTTGTGACTATGCTGTGGGCTGTTGTTTGCAGATGGACGTGGTCTATACGTTCCAGACGGGTCAGGCTCCGGTCCCGGGGGCGTTGAGACGCCAGCCCTCTGTGGTCAGCCAGCACAACGACGCCAAAACTGTCTCTAGCCCCACCCACGTAGGGCTTTCCTCTTCCTCCCTGTCTGCCAACTCTGCCGGGGCCCCGCCCCTTCCTGCAGCCGCCGCCGCTGCTTCCCCCTCCACTGCAGGCAGTGAGTGAGCGGTTGCGATGGCGGCCCCTTAACAACAAGCTATCTTTTCTCTGCCGCCTCCTCCTCCCCTCTCCTCCAGTCAGAATGCTGCATGACTGACTGTTTGATTTCTTGATTGAATTGCTGACATGCCGTCATTACCTCATCCACAGCCTGCCGATGCCTGCTGACAACTTCCTCTCTATGATTGTCTTTCTATCTTTCTCTTGTTCTGTGTCTGTTTTGTTCCCTTTCTCTCTCATTGTTTTATTTACGCTCTCCTTGGTTCACTCTGGCTTTCCTATGGCTTTCCCAGTTCATCCTGGGGGTTGGAGTTCTCCAAACTCCTAATATGATCTGCATGTATTAACCCAGGTGAGACCTCGCCGTGAGACGAGATCAACCTAAAATAATTGTCAGGAAGTACAAAGAGCCAAATATGTCTCACTCCTAACTCTGAAAATCCTAGCATCTGGAATCCTGACATCCATTTTATTTCCCTGGCTGTGGTCGGTCCGGCAATACAGCGGCCTCGGTAGAGAGATAATTGGACAGGCTAATCTCACACAGGGTATAATCTGAAAAGGTTAAATCCCGCAGGCAGGCCCTAATCTGAGAGGCTGTTATCTGAGGCAGGGCCCAGGAGGTCTCATGAGGGTTAATAGCGAAGGGTTAATTGCATTTTCTAATAACTGTGCATCACTCCATTTCCTGAGCTGCCTCTGCACATCTGTCTGTCTGTCTGTCTGTCTGTCTGTCTGTCTGTCTGTCTGTCTGTCTGTCTGTCTGTCTGTCTGTCTGTCTGTCTGTCTGTCTGTCTGTCTGTCTACGTGAGCAGTGTTTAGTATTTTTCAGATTCCTGTTTTCTACTTCCAGTGGCTACATATCAGAAAGCATGTATCTTCTACCTTCTCTCCAACTGTTACTAAAGACACGTAGGGCATCTTAAAGGGCTAGCCACGGTCACAGTTCATGGGCTGATAGCTCAGCCATCTCCATGTCTAGCCCTGAGGATACATGTGTGGAAAAGGAGAAAGTCCGTGTATGACTGAATGAGTGTGTGAGTGATTGATTCTGTGTCAGAAGTGATGTAGTCATCTGCGCGGTTAGTGTATAGAGAGTCCATTAGTTCTGGTGATGGTGTTGGACTGTTTTAGTAAGAGAGATGAGCTAAGTCGTGTGAGATATGATAGTCAGCTTCCTCTGTACGGATGAGAGGGACAGAGGGATGGGGGGTGACCTTGCCCTTTGCTAGGGGGAGGGATGGAGAGGTGAGAGGGAAGAAAAGGGGGACGTCATTCCTCACACCACGACACAGCACTTCCTCTCCCCCTCAGAGATACACACATGCCGTCTGCCCAGCAACAGAGTACTGAGAGAGACGCGCACACACACTCTCTCGCACGCACGCATGCACACACACACACTCGCTCGCGCGCACACATACACCCTCACACCCTCAGAGGGCTGCAAGGAGATGGCTGACAGATGCCGCAGCTACTCCCTTCTCTCTCCTTCCCCCTTTCTCTCGTTCTCTCTCACGCCCTGTCTCTCTTCTCCAGTTGCCCCCTAACTCATATGTATGGATGAGGCCCTCTTGTTTTTCTACTTCACATGCATCTTTCTTTCTCCCTTGCCCTCAATCTCGCTTTCTCAGTCTCTCTCGTCTTGTCGTCTTTCTGTCTTCTTCTTCTTCTCTTCCCTCTCTCTCCTCCCTCTCCCTGTCAGTCCGCTATTCAGGGAGGACTTATGACTCAGTGTGTGTTTTATTACATTTTTTTTTTTAAAGACTTGGCTGGCAACCCCAGAGCTGACTTTTTCCTCCATGACAGCCTCTGCATCTCACTCTGCTTTTTTCTCACTAAAAGAGATTCATGGGGAAGAAAGATAGCCATATATTTCTACCACATTTTGTTATGTAAAAAGGGTGATGGATGCCTGTGGTACACTGGTGTATCTTCGCAACCGCCAACACGCTCACACGAGAAGCACGCAGAGATCAGATAGATATGAGAGGACTTAGAAACCTAGAGAACTACACACAAATGTAGACACACACACACACATATTAGAGGACTTAAAGCCCTGGGCTTAAGAGGCAAGGTTGCAGAGACACTCGTCACACACTGAGGTTCTGGAGCAAAGGAAGAGGTGGTGCAGGTAACGGATTTGCAAATTGAACTAAAGTCTCTGGAAAACGTGTGAATATGATTAAAGGAAGAAAAGATGATTAGGACTGAAGAGTACAGTGTGGAAAATATCTAAATATATTAAATAGGTCATGTAAGACTGAGAATACAAAGTGGAATTGAAGTAGCTCATAGGAATTTGTATCAGCTTTAAGGCTCATGGAGTGTTGAGTCAAGCTGTCACCTTTTACCTTTCACCCCTGACCCCTATCCCCAATCTATGCACACATTTAGAGCTGCTGTATGATGGTCGTTTAACATGATGACTTCTTTTTTTCACCCATGACCTTTTCTCCTTTCGCTTTCTGATCCAATTGCTGTAGGCCCTGATTCCCAAACCTTTTACTATTTTTCTTATTTGTCTTTCACTCTGTTTTCTGTGATACTATTTCCCATGTTGCACTCCTTCATCTTTTGCTTCTCTCGCTCTGCTGTATGTTTCCATCCTCTCCCACTCTTATGTCTCTTTCTACTCCTCTGTCTCCCTCTCTTCTCCCAAGACTCTCTCCTTAGTGACTGCAGGGTAACAATAACAGACCAGTAGTTTTCATCCTTGTTTTACCATGTTTATTTGTGTGTGTCCGTGCGTGCATACGTGTGTGTGTGACTATTTTCTTCCCGGCACGGAAATAGAGCAATGGAAATATCTTTTGTTCGACATCACAATGCTCTCTTAAACAAACACATACACACATAGCCAGAGAAGTCTGCCTGAAATAAGAATGTAAATATCAAGAATCATCACAGAGGTTGGATGCTGATTGGATAGTCTGTAGAGATGAGGTCCACATACAGTCCACCAAAGTGGAGCTCATTTCTCGTCATAGTCAGCCACATCATGCCAGAGAATGCTGTGGAAATGGAAATGATTGGATATGACCCTTTTTCATTTTTTCTTCTTTCTTTCTCTCTCACACACATACTACCATTCAAAAGTTTGGGGTCACTTAGAAATGTCCTTGTTTTTGAAAGAAAATCACTTTTTTTTGTCCATTAAAATAACATCAAATTGATCAGAAATACAGTGTAGACATTATTAATGTTGTAAATGACTATTGTAGCTGGAAACGGCAGATTTAAAAAAAAAAAAAAAAAAATGGAAATGGAATATCTACATGGGCGTACAGAGGCCCATTATCAGCAACCATCACTCCTGTGTTCCAATGGCACGTTGTTAGCTAATCCAAGTTTATCATTTTAAAAGGCAGAAGATCTCGTACAACGCTGTGTACTACTCCCTTCACAGAACAGAGCAAACTGGCCCTAACCAGAATAGACAGAGTGGGAGGCCCCGGTGCACAACTGAGCAAGAGAACAAGTACATTAGAGTGTCTAGTTTGAGAAACAGACGCCTCTCAAGTCCTCAACTGGCAGCTTCATTAAATCTGCCTTCTAGGCAGAGTTGTAAAGAAAAAGCAATATCTCAGACTGACCAATAAAAATAAAGGATTAAGATGGGCAAAAGAACACAGACACTGGACAGAGGAAGATTGGTTAAATGTGTTATGGACAGACAAATCTAAGTTTGAGGTGTTCGGATCATAAAGAAGAACATTCGTGAGACGCAGAAAAAATTAAAAGATGCCGGAGGAGTGCTTGACTCCATCTGTCAAGCATGGTGGAGGCAATGTGATGGTCTGGGGGTGCTTTGGTAGTGGTAAAGTGGGAGATTTGTACAGAGTAAAAGGGATCTTGAAGAAGGAAGGCTATCACTCCATTTTGCAACACCATGCCATACTCTGTGGACGGCGCTTAATTGGAGCCAATTTCCTCCTACAACAGGACAATGACCCAAAGCACAGCTCCAAACTATGCAAGAACTATTTAGGGAAGAACCAGTCAGCTGGTATTCTGTCTATTATGGAGTGGCCAGCACAGTCACTGGATCTCAACCCTATTGAGCTGTTGTGGGAGCAGCTTGACCGTATGGTACGTAAAATCAAATCAACTTTTATTGGTCACATACACATGGTTAGCAGATGTTAATGCGAGTGTAGTGAAATGCTTGTGCTTCTAGTTCCGACCATGCAGTAATATCTAACAAGTAATCGAACAATTTCACAACAACTACTTTATACACACAAGTGTAAAGGAATGAATAAGAATATGTACATATAAATATATGGATGAGCGATGGCCGAACGGCATAGGCAAGATGCAGTAGATGGTATAGAGTACAGTATATACATATGAGATGAGTAATGTAGGGTATGTAAACATGATATAAAGTGGCATTGTTTAAAGTAACTAGTGATACATTTATTACATCAAATTTTTTATTATTAAACTGGCTAGAGATTTGAGTCAGTATGTTGGCAGCAGCCACTCAATGTTAGTGATGGCTGTTTAACAGTCTGATGGCCCTGTAGGCCGTCTAATCGTTGTTGGTAATCAAGCCTACCACTGTAGTGTCGTCTGCAAACTTGATGATTGAGTTGGAGGTGTGCATGGCCACGCCGTCATGGGTGAACAGGGAGTACAGGAGAAGGCTGAGAACACACCCTTGTGGGGCCCCAGTGTTGCGGATTAGCGGGGTGGAGATGTTGTTTCCTACCCCCA
The DNA here is from genome assembly GCF_901001165.1 of Salmo trutta. Classification (NCBI taxonomy): domain Eukaryota; kingdom Metazoa; phylum Chordata; class Actinopteri; order Salmoniformes; family Salmonidae; genus Salmo; species Salmo trutta. The sequence continues at coordinate 43,533,170 of NC_042970.1, forward strand.
CCACCTGGGGGCGGCCTGTCAGAAAGTCCAGGACCCAGTTGCACAGGGCGGTGTTGAGCTTAATGACGAGTTTGAAGGTTACTATGGTGTTAAATGCTGAGCTGTAGTCGATGAACAGCATTCTTACATAGGTATTCCTCTTGTCCAGATGGGTTAGGGCAGTGTGATTGCGATTGCGTCGTCTGTGGACCTATTGGGGCAGTAAGAAAATTGGAGTGCGTCTAGGGTGTCAGGTAGGGTGGAGGTGATATGATCCTTGACTAGTCTCTCAAAGCACTTCATGATGACGGAAGTGAGTGCTACGGGGCGATAGTCATTTAGCTCAGTTACCTTAGCTTTCTTGGGAACAGGAACAATGGTGGCCCTCTTGAAGCATGTGGGAACAGCAGACTGGGATAGGGATTGATTGAATATGTCCGTAAACACACCAGCAAGCTGGTTTGCGCGTGCTCGAGGATGCGGCTAGGGATGCCGTCTGGGCCGGCAGCCTTGCGAGGGTTAACACGTTTAAATGTTTTACTCACGTTGGCTGCGGGGAAAGAGAGTCCGCATGTTTTGGTAGCGGGCCGTGACGGTGGCACTGTATTGTCCTCAAAGCGAGCGAAGAAGTTGTTTAGCTTGTCTGGGAGCAAGACATCGGGGTCCACGACGGGGCTGGTTTTCTTTTTGTAGTCTGTGATTAACTGTAGACGCTGCCACATTCCTCTCGAGTCTGAGCTGTTGAATTGCGACTCTACTTTGTCTCTATACTGACACTTAGCTTGTTTGATTGCCTTGCGTAGGGAATAGCTACACTGTTTGTATTCGGTCATGTTTCCGGTCGCCTTGCCCTGATTAAAAGTAGTGGTTCGCGCTTTCAGTTTTGTGTGAATGCTGCCATCAATCCACGGTTTCTGGTTCGGGAAGGTTTTAACAGTCACTGTTGGTACAACATCACCGATGCACTTGCTAATAAACTCACTCACCGAATCAGCGTATACATCAATGTTGTTGTTCGACACTATCTGGAACATATCTCAGTCCACGTGATCGAAGCAATCTTGAAGCGTGGAATCAGACTGGTCAGACCAGCATTGAACAGACCTGAGCACGGGCGTTTCCTGTTTTAGTTTTTGTCTTTAGGCTGGGAGCAACACAATGGAGTCGTGGTCAGATTTGCCAAAAGGAGGGCGAGGGATGGCTTTGTATGCGTCACGGAAGTTAGAGTAACAATGATCCAGAATTTTCCCAGCCCGGGAAAGTAAGAAGTGCCCATCAAGCCAATTCAACTTGTGGCAACTAGAATGCCAAAGGTCTGCAAGGCTGTAATTGCTGCAAATGGAGGATTCCTTGACAAAAAAAAGTTTGAAGGACACAATTATGATTTCAATTAAAAATCATTATTTATAATCTTGTCAACGTCTTGAATGTATTTCCTATTCATTTTGCAACTCATTTCATGTATGTTTTCATGAAGCTCTGACGAAGGCCGTGAGGCCGATGCATAAACTCATTAATGTTCAGTGATACTATCAAGCGCAATGTGCGGTTTCCTTTTTCCTTCATGTATGTTTTCATGGAAAACAAGGACATTTCTAAGTGACCCCAAACTTTTGAATGGTAGTGTAGGCAAGTAGATAGAGAGAAATTGTTTGCTCACGTTGTGGTGTAGTACAGATTATAGTCTAATTAGGTTATTGTAGGGAGTGTTGAGTACCATCAGCTTCATAAGTATATTTGAGTGTGTTTGTGTGTGAAAGGCTGAGCGTGTACTGTGCGTGTGTGTTTGTGTGTGAAAGGCTGAGTGTGTACTGTCGTGTGCGTTTGTGTGTATGAAGTGCATGTTTTTTTCCCCCATTGATGTGTCAACCTTTCATGCCCTCTACCAATGTCTTCTCATCATCTCTCTCTTCCTGCACTTTCCCTCACCACACTCCCACCTATCACACCAAATATCCCACTCGTCTTTGGTCGTCAACCAAGGAGCCCAACAGACAACTCCCTCCATCCCTTTATTCACTGAAGAACATTGAGATGCTGCCAGCTAGCTTTACTGTTCTGTAGCTGTGTGTAGGCTGGTGTGTTGGTGTGCATCCTAGCGTCACAGTGATAAGACACTGCAGCTTGTAGCCTCAGATAGCACTGTACTGTATGTGTTTGGGGGGGGGGGGTGTTGTAGAATTAAGTATCTGTGTGGTTGTGTTCCTGATGCTTGCTAAATATCCATCCACCGTCATCATCAAGTGTTCCCACCTCGTAAGTTGGTATTTTAGTATTGTACTGTGTTTTTGTGCTCTTTTTGTTTTGCAGTGCTCCTTCTCTATTTTCCACTCCACTCTTATGTACTGTACTGTATTGTAGTGGACTGGAGGTTTTTGTGTGTATGATTTGGGGGTTGTTTGTCTTCCTTTTGCTTGCTGTATGATTTAATGATCGGCGCGTGATCGAGACTGCAAAGGGCGACCATGACATTCCAGAATCCTTCACCTCTCACTGACCACCTTTTGCCCCCCCCCTAGCAGATTACCCATAAACCCCTGCCTGTCTGCCTGACTCCTCTCATCACCATCAACACAGGAAGACCGAGCCAGGACCCTCATACTAACTGTCCTTTTTATTTATCTCTTTCTCTCCATCTTTCCCCTCTTTCTCTCCCCTGTCTCTCTCTCTCTCCCCCCCTCTCTCTCTCTCTCTCTCTCTCTCTCTTCGGTCTCTCTAAAAGATTAAGGTGGTCAATGCGTTCCGTAGCTCCCTTTACCCGGGGCTAGAGAACCCAGAATCCAGAAACTCCATCCATAACTTCATGGCCCACCCTGAGTTTGTCCCCCTGTCTGAGGAGGAGGCGCAGATCCCTGAGAGAGAGGAGTCCAGCAGCGATGAGGTGGATATGGAGATCCAGCCCATCCCCAGCTCCTCGACTGGGGGGGGACAAGCTCCAGACGTCAGCCACGAGACCTCCTGCTGATCACCTCCTCTCTTCTCCTCTGCTCTATCCATCCACCCCTGTCGGCCAGCTGGCATCCCCCCTGCAGTTCCTCTCCTCCACCATGAGGAGGACCAGCGGTGCGCCCCTCAGATCCTTAGACTCATCCCACAGAGGGTGCACCCAGAGTGGGCAAGGGGTCCCGGTCCCTAGCGCCTCCCCCTCTTTACCTCTTCCTCTTCCCTCCACTTCCTGAACCCTACCCCCACCTCTCACCTGACCACCCCCACCTTGCCATTCTCATCGGCTTGCACTGACTGTGTCGCGTGTGCCCTTTAAGTCTGTGCAGAAGAGTGACATGCAGAGCATCCAATCACATTGTGCCCCTAACTCATGGGTGGGAAGGACCATTTGGGGTCCACCAATCTGCTCCGTCGAAGGCCGTAGCCTGTCCTTCTGTCCATCTTTGGGGTTTTATATCAGTTTTTTTTTGTTTTACCTCAGAGTAGCCTAGAACTGAAACGCAACATGTTTATCCTTCTGTACTAGCTTATAGTCTGCATACACTAACTGGCACAGAACTTTAAGAATATACCCATGTGTACATTGTTGGATGTACATACATGTAACTGCCAAAATAAATAAGACACTTAAGTGAGGGATACAAAGTATATTGAAAGCAGGTGCTTCCACACAGATGAGGTTCCTGAGCTAATTAAGCAATTAACATCCCGTCATGCTTAGGGTCAGGTATACGAATACCCAGTTGCCCATTATTTTGGATACCATGGTTAGAAGAAGATGCCTCAAAGGAGCATAGGGGGTTTAAAGTGTGTGTGTGTGTGTGTACACGTGTCTCAGTCCCTCGATCTCAACCCAACTGAACGCTTATGGGAGATTCGTGAGCTGCGCCTGAGACAGCATTTTCCACCACCATCAACAAAACACCAAATTATGGAATTTCTTGTGGACGAATGCTGTCGCATCCCTCCAATAGAGTTCAAGACACTTGTAGAATCTATGCCAAGTCGCATTTAAGCTGTTGTGGCAGCTCGTGGTGGCCCAACGCCCTATTTAAGACACTTTATGTTGGTGTTTCCTTTATTTTGGCAGTTACCTGTATATATGCTTTATAGGCTCAACACAGCTCCAAGCTGATTGGATGATCAGATGTACATGGCCCATGTGATTAACAGCTTTCAGCTACTACGTTTCTCTTCTCTATTTCTCAATCTGTGTTTTAATTGTACAGCATGTATGCATTTGATCTGTTTTGAAGCAGGATGTACTAATGGGTTATTCAGTTCAATGCAGGAAACCATGTCTTCATTAATTCTGATACACTACAGCTTTTCAATGATATCGGTTCAATCATCTAAACATCTCTCACTTTAATTTGGTTCTTCTGGGTCCATTTAACATGATTCCATTACGATTTATCCTGTTTTTTTTTTTGAAGGACAGTGTAAAGAATGCTATGATATTTTAACAGAAAAGTGAATTCTCTTAAAACAACATTTTCAAAGTAAAGCTTGCAGCAGGCTAGAGCCAGAGGGCACCAGTTCTCTGTGGAGTAGGGTCATAGCAAGACGATGTGGAGGTAAAAAAGGGGGAAGGGGCATCTCCCTCATCCGATGACCTCATCCTTATCTCATCCAATCAGGGTTCTGGTTTTCCCTAGCCCTTTGAGAGTAAGTTGACAGCTTATGAAACTGCCTCAATATGGAGTAAGATTAAGAACGTCAGAGTGAAGTGAATGATATTTCACCCCCATCTCTCGTATGCATGACGTATATTATCCATGTTTCATCTGTGTTGAGTAGAATGGGAATTTAGAGATGGGTTATGTGAGACATTATTTGGGGTGGGGTTAGGACGTACGTATTCCTGTGGACAGAAATGGGTAATTGTTTTTGCTTTAGTATGTCTCAACAAAAAAATCAAAAAAAAAAAAAGTCCACACAAATACATTCTCTGTACCTTAACAAGACAAATTTAGTCCTCGTTTTACACTGTTGACAAAGGGGTGTTGGGCTTGTTCCTGTTAGCTCCGGTGTGAGTGTGTTATGTTGTTATCGAGCATCACTGTGTTGGCTGCAGAGTGACACAGGGGACTATCGATCTCTCCCATCATGCCTCTGGGAGAGCCAACCGTGAGCGGCCCAGATATAAATCCAATATCTCCCCCTCCCTCCTCACCCCGCCCCGCTCCCTCACACCCTCCCTCCTCCGGGCTGCTAGGATAGGGACACCGCACATCCCCACATGTCCTCTAAGGTCAACCAACCACAGATAATGGCGTAACAATAAGAGGAATACTCTAATAAGAAGAAGAAGGGAAAAAAAATACTCAACCAGAGATGTGTATGAGAGCTCCTGTATTCAGTAGTGTATGTTGTTGTCAGAGGTGTCATGCCCGTAGGGGGCACAGAGGCACGTGCTCCCTCAGATTTGTCATGTTTAAAATATCTTTTTTGGGGGTCTTTTTTTTTCTCTGTAATACTACTAGGCACCTAGCAATTTTATATAACTAGCTACCAAGAAACCATTTCAGGCTATCAATACAGTTAGAGTAGCTAGCTTGTCGTCCTCTTAGCTGGCATGCCCGCTGGCAAGGTTGGTAGACTTTAGAAAAGCAAGCAATAACTAAATGTACTGAATAAGTCTCACATTCCTTTCAATATTTTACCAGAGATGCAGAGAAGTATATTTAGTTTCTTTTTTTTAAATAACCACCAGTCAGGAGGATACAGACAGCTCAATTGGTATGCTTAGATATTCAGAAAAATATTTTTTTTTTGACATAGAATTAATAGAATGATTATGGCTCTAGATTACAGGAAAAAGCTGCTTCAGATGTTTGAAAAATGCTAAATTCTCCAATTTACGGTCGGGGGGCTTACCACCCCTCCGGACCACCCCCCAGCCATCCTCACGTACTTTGTGCCCCCTAAGAATGTTGGGGTGCATGACTCCCCTTGTCATTGTTGTATATGATGGTAGAGAGAGTGTAAACTTGGGCTGACCCCCTTTCCCGCCTCCGGCCACCAACTCTGTGACAGAGATTGTGACGCCCTCGACAGGACGTGTGCTATCGATTACCAGTAATGTACTACTGCCATATTTTCAACCTTATTTTCATATCTAGGTTGCTTACTTCGATAGAACCCTCTGGTGATACGCCTTTTCTACTTACTCAGAGCCATATTTTCTAGGTTGTCGTTGTTGTTTTGTATCCCATCGTTATTGAGGTTTCCTTTCTATTCCCCCTGACCAAAAAAACAAAGACAAAACAATGTGTCACTGCCGATACAGTATATAAGTCATGGACCACTACGATGTTTACAGAACATAGTCAGCCTGACGCAGTAAGCCTGCTCGTGCTGCACTTCACTCAACCGGCTAGTCTCCCACTTTGCTTTCGTGAGTCTTAGTACATAGTTATGGGGAAGCTTTCTTGCATGATTTTCATAGAAACTCAGTGTTTTGTTCATTTTTTACAATTCTTCTTCTGTATTTTTATATTAAGTACTTTTTGGAAATATATAAATATGTATAGGCTGAAGAGTTTTGATGACAGTACAGACCATGAATAAGATCAATCGACAGTGTAACATGTTTTTGCCGTTCTATATACAGTATATTTATGCCACATTTGTAAACCATGCTTGGTCGTCTGATGCTGGGGCTAACTAAATTAAAATAAACTGTTAACTCACTGTAGGTCATGTGATTGGACATACTCTTTCAGCAATCTAGTCTTACCGCCCCTTTCCCCTTCACTATATACAGTCTTAAAGAGATAGTATCTTAAATTCTGCTATTTCTTTCAATAGCTTAAAGGGATAGTTCGGGATTTTGGCAATGAGACCCTTTATCTACAGTACTTCCCCAGAGTCCGATGAACTCGTGGATACCGTTTTTTATGTATCTGCGTCCAGTATGAAGGAAATTAGACGTAGTTTCGGGAGCTAATGCTAAAGCAATTGTGCTAACACTAGTTAGCAACTTCCTTCAAACTGCACACAGATACATAAAAATGGTATGCACGAGTTCATCTGACTCTGGGGAAGTAAATAAAGGGCCTCATTGTCAAAATCCCGAACTATCCCTTAAAATAAAATGTGGTCCAATGAAAGTGAGTGAAATAGAACATGGTAGTATACAGAACATTGAAGATATGCTAAATTAATTGGGGGTATATATATATATATATATATATATATATATATTTTAATCTCTATATAAATATATTTGTTAATTTTTTTCTGTTCTTTCAGACTAATATGACTGCGAGTTTAACTTATTTTGTGAGAGGATCGGTGCGCTCAGATGCCTGTGTAGTGACGTTAGTCGACTTGTCAAAGAGGGTATGAATTTCATCCAAATTCAGCATTACCCTTTTAATTCTAATGGCTTAGTACACTGTTTATGGGAAGAGAATAGAACTGTTAAACCGGTAGTGACATCACTTCCTCTTCCTATTTTTGTCCATAAACAGAAACTAGATGCCTTCGATGCGGTGTCCGTTTGACCATTAGACAGTCTCACTTTGGGGACACATTTTCAATTCGAATCCTTTCTTTTCTTCTGACGTACTCTATTTGGAAGGCTGCGCTTATACATTCAGTATGTGTAAATATTGTCATAGGATGATTTTGAACTTAACTTTTAACTCTAGGTAATGAAAAGGGGGCAATCAGTCAGGGATCACCGAGCATAGCTTTAAGAATGTTCTGCCAAAGTCTTGCTTTGTACAATCATTGCTTTTTTGTCCTTTTTATTTTTGCACAGATTGTTTTAAACGATTATTGTCAGGTGAAGGTGTTTTCCTTATTTTCCATCTTCCCAAAATAGCAAATGTTTTTGCATGTAAACGTGGACAGAGAATACAAAGAGCTTGAAGCGTCACTAAGATTGTCCCTCTTCTATTGCCATGGCCTTGGTTTGTGCTGTTGTGATCTCTTCCTGGTTGCCCTCCCATTCCATCCCACAGGTGAACATATACTCCATCCTCTAGAAACACCCCAATGTTTTTTTTTGTTGTTTTTTTTGTTTTTTTTACCTTGGCACAACTGTACAACAGAAGCAGACCAACAGGTCTGTATGTCTGAGGTGGAGGGAGAACTAAAGAACGGCTAGACCGACCAGATAAAGCCTATGTTTGGTTTCTGTGATGGATAAGCCCACCATGGCTTCTGACCAATCTGTAAGACCTTTTCCTCTTATTGCACAGGTCTCCATAATGACTCATGTATGACAAAATGAAATTGCTAAGGCATTGTGCAATAACTGTTAACTGTAATGGACTGCATTGCTTCTCTAAAGCTTATCTTTCTTAGATAGCTTTTTTTTTCTTCTTTCGATTTGGGGGATTTCTTTGGGAAACTTCTCCGCAGTTGTAAATAAAAAAAAAAAAAGGTTTGAAAACTGGAATATCACAGTTTAAAGTCATAACCCCTTATTTTACGTAGGACGATATTTACCCGAACCAGTTCTTGTGTTTTAATACATTTTCAATTGTATCTAATTGAGAAAAGACCGAAAAAGAACTTTCTGTCATTGATATGATGCACAGTAATAGACACTGGTGTTATTTTTGTATAAACATAATACCATCTATGTGGCATGCATGACGTATAAACAATTTTGTGGTTTAAAGCAATATGTCCGACCTGGTTGATTGGTACTTTCGTGTTCTGTGTAGCTTAAACCACGCTGTACTAAAAGAGGAAAAAAATACCTGCATTTGGGAAAAAAGCTAAGTGTTTAATATGTGTTCAATGTTCTGCATGGTTAAGTATGGAATGAGACATCCCAAACGTTGACTTGCTTTCAAAACAAAACTTGCACGTACAAACTCGTACACATTTTGACTCTGTTTCTGTCCTCCGTGAAACATACACTGAGAAGATGCTGCCTTGAAGATATGGAATGGATGTGTGAGTGAATGGATGGGACTTAAATTCAGTTGCACAAAGATCTGTTCAATTAAGGGGTGTGTCTGTAGGTAGCAAGTCCCTGTTGGGTGCTTCATCACTAGTGTTGAATGATTCCTACTTGGTTATTAGCTAAGGTACTTCTTGACTGTATCCTGTGTCATTGTTCATTCCCAATGTGTCTCACAGCAACCATGCAGTCTACCATCCTACTTTACCCCATCTCGCCACAGAGGACTGATGTGATAACCAACAAAAACGGCATACGCACAACACTGCTGTATATCATGCATAACACAAGAATAGTTTTGCAGTTAATATTAGTTTTATTTATCCGTGAGAGAAGTCATTACTTGGGGTTTTATTTATTGTTGGCGTTTAGAAATAACATTCCTAAATCAGTACCCCCATGCTGAATCTATTTCACCACCAAATGAGAAGTAATTATGATACCACGCTGTTCACTGTTTCTTCCATCATCCAGCCACAGCCACGGAGAATCACTCTTTACCAAGGTAGGCATTTGCTCATCAACTCATTTCACACCGATCACATGAATCGATTTCCTCATTGCCCTCCCTCAACTCTCTTTCTCTCCTCTCTCATTCCATCTCCCTCCATCCAAGGACAGCGCTCATCTGTCAGTTCCAAACAGCAGTCAACCTCTCTTCTAGCTGCAGCATCTAGATGGCTGCGATTCTTCACTGGTTTATTCAACAGTTCTATCCATTATGGCAGTTTCTTTTTAGTTGACGCTTTGAGGCTCGTACACAAATTGACCACCACGGTTTCTGTCTTCCTCTCTTTCGATATCTCGCTAGTTGTTTTTTCCTAGAAAGGCTGTTGCTCTGTCGGCGCGACCTGTGTGTTTGTCTCTGTGTGTCTTGGGGCCCCAGCTTTCCATGTTGATAGTCCTGCACCACCTGCCCAGACTCGCTTAGATTACCAGGGCTCAGACCTATGTGTGGTGGGTGTGCGTGCGTGCGTGCGGTCACCAACGGCTATGGGGCAGAGCAGAGATATTTCAGAGGCCATATGTCTCTTGTCTAGTTAAAAACACATGGCTAACTTGCTCTTGTACCAGAGAAGAATTCGATCTCAGTAGCAAATGAATGGTATTCTGCTAGTATCTACAGCAGCCTAGCTTGTCTCTTCTCTACTCTGTGGGTTGAGCTGCTGGTCCAGAAGAGTAAAACATAAGAGAGAGAAGGAGAGCTTCTCCTCTATTCTTCCTCTGAGTCGATGTCGTTTACATCCCCAGTTACTGTGACCATCACAGCTGTGCCTCGTCTTAAACACTGCTTTCAACTGGTGTCTCTCTTCATAGCTATGCTGTTGAAACCAGGCAGTTCCATAGACCGAGAGATATTCAGAATCTCTGTTCCCAAGGAGACCTGTCCCGAGAAGGCGGCTGATTGGTTGATCTGAGCATGTTGGAGTGACCGCATTCCATCACTCATTCTGGTTGGCTTGGCGTGAACATAATTGTACAACCATTTCAAAGAGCACTGTCTTGTTTTGTTATCTTGAACTGTGTTAACACTGACAGCTTTTGAAATGTGTTTTGCTAATTTCTCTCGCACTTTGGATGAGCCGTTGTTTCATCACCCTGTCCTGTGCTGACGTTAATGCAATCATGACTAATTCTGACAGGCACTCGGCATGGTTTGGTGTTAAAGTGAAATGCGTTTTGGCTTCGTGGTCATGTTCCCACAGCGCTGAGATACTGAAACAGTCAGGCCTGTTGTTTTAGAGAAACAACCGCAACATCAGAGATAAGGGAGGAATTAAATTGGCTGAAATTGTTCATTAAATACGTCGCTGTGGTTCCTTGAATTGTGTGTGCGCGCGCGCATAATAATGAATGTGCGAATATGTGTGTGAGGGTTTGTATTGAAAGCTCATTTTCTGTGGGCACAGTAACAGTCTGTAAAAGTTCTTGGAGGGCCTTTCGAGCAGCACTTTTCCTCAGTGTGTGTCTCACCTGACAAACATACAGACACAACACATACACATTCGCTGTCCTCTCCATATCCCCCCTTTGTAAATAAGATTCATTATCATTCTAAAATGTCACCCGTTTGCTTCAAACTATGCAACAGTATTCTACAATTATAATACTGTTGTTTTTAGTTATTTTCACAATTCTTCTCTTAAAGGCCCAGTGCAGTCAAACGTGATTTTTCTTGTGTTTTATATATATTTCCACACTATGAGGCTGAAATAATAGGGGAGAGTGGGTTAAGTTGAGCCTATGGGGTAAGTTGAGCAACCCTTGTGTTAAAGAAATCATAAACAAAATGTATAATTTGACTAAATATTTAAGAAGGTCATTTCGTGGAGTCTGTGAAGGAAGAAACCATATTGAAAAAGTGGTAAGCAAGTTAGATAAAAAAAAAAAAAAAGATTTTATCCAAATCAAATGAATTCATTGTGTCAGAGCAGCGTTTCCCAAACTAGGAGTCTTTTTGAAAATGGGGTCGCGAGAGAAACTCTGAAAATAACCAAAACATTAGGTCCGTAACCTTCGGTAGCCGCTAGAAGTGGTTGTAAAAAAACAGAGCCATTTCTGTTTTCTTCCTAGTGTGTGTCTCTTTCTAACGGTTTAAGTATTTTGTTTCCCTCTACAATACCCACAATGACTCGATAGAACAGAGTGGACAAGACCAGGCAATAAATCAGGCTGTTGGAAAAAAGAAAATCATCAACAATACATTCTTTTCTACACAGAAGATCATACAAAAGTATTGCCTGATGATCTTCTGAACTTCCCAATACCTTTCTGATGCATTTTAGTCACTTCAACCCATACTGCCATCAGAATTAAATACTTTCAAAAATACTTTCAGACTGATTTGTAACAGACTCTCATAGCCCAATTAGAAAGTTAACATTGTCAATTGATTACATTATTGTCTTTATATGGCAGGGTCGCGATTCATTTTAAATATTTAAAATGGGGTCGCGGGACAAAACAGTTTGGGAACCCCTGTGTTAGAGGTTTCATGATGCTTGCATCTAAACCAAAGTAGATCATTTTAAGATGTTTTATACATCAGTTGGAGTCTCTAAAAGCTTCAATATGAGGTCCTAAACCTAGCATGAAAGTGCATCCTTGTAGCTGTGTGGGCTAATATAGTCAAAATGTTTACCTTGGGGTAAGTTGAGCCAATAGTTGAGCAACTGGCAAGTTGAGCAAATTGAAGTGTTTTCTTCCAAGGCATAATGCAAGGCATTATCGCTGGGATATGAAATAACAACAGGGCCTTGCCTTTGTTAATAAGTGTTTAAAAAGGTACAACGTTTTTCTTAGGTATTAAGCCTTTGTTAAAAGATGCTTAAAATGATTAAAAGACAAAAATGCGATTTGTGATTGTGTTGAAATGTATTTGGGAAATAAAGATGGACATGGTTTTAGAAAGATAGTGATAATATTTAATTTAGTACAGATATTTGTAGGAGGCTTAACTTATCACATACCCGGGATAGATTGTGCCAAGAGACCACTTTTTTGGGACAAACTCTGTTTTCAAAACTGTAATGTTTACATTAATTCTGACTATTTCCAGGGATACACAACATCCTGAAATACATGTAGATATATTTGTTAGAAATAATACTATTTCCTTGACAGAGTGATGCTGAATATAAGAAATGGCTCAATTTACCCATCTCCCCTACTGTGAAATTGTGAAAATTATGATAATGACTGTTTAGTGTAAGAGCTGTTGAAAAGACCACCTGAAATCTTAGGATGTTTTGGTGGGATGGAGTTTAGGCCTGCCTGGTGATATCACCAGTAAATTAGTTAATAGACAAATGACAGCTAGTTTTCAGTTTTCCCCTCCTCACTCAAACCACTCTCAGACATTCCTAGCAAAATTGCTCTTTGCTAAGAAGCTATTTGTACTTATTTTTGACCATTTCAATTGAAAACAATCATCGTAAGGTACTTAACTGTTACCCTCAAATGATTTGATATTGAGATAAAAACAGCTGCATTGGACCTTTTTAACGCTCTCCTCCTCTCTCCCTCTCGCTCCTCTTTCTTTTTGTCTGTGTGCTTGTTTATGTCTCAGTGGATGCAGTTGTTTCCCATATTTCAATTCTTTATACTAAAAGAAAAGCAGGTGTATTATGTGTGTGCACGATGTGCACGCACCCTGAATTTTTCTTTACTCTTTTGTAATATATGATCATGTGGAATGCCTTGGTCTTTATGTCCTGTTGTTTTGAATTTAACAGAACAAAAAAATGATAATCAAGCAATTGAGGTGAAAGTTATTATAAATATATATATATATAAACAAATCTATATACATACAATAAAGCCATTGGAATTTGAAATACATTGGTTTCAGCGTGATTCTTTTTGTCATGGTTCATTGTCTTGTGATTCAAGTCAGCTAATCTTGTGTTCAATCACTATTTCACTGAAGGTTTTTTTTTTGTTATTCTATGATACAGTATCACATTTGATCCTTTCTCTCAAAACATTCAGGCCTTCTGGTTATGGAAAAAGTCCATGCAGCTGATTTTCCTAGAATAGAGATGTTGCTCGAAGAGTGTAAGAAAGAGTAATTTATTTATCCTCTTTGTCTATTCTATTCATGTTCATCAACTTCTTTTTATTCCGGATCCTTCTCATTTTCGCAAATATACAGTATTTGTTTCTCTTTCATGAAGTCAAGGTCAGAAAGGGTTTTAATGACATCAAATAATTGATCAAACAACACCACCGTGTGGGTACCATTGGTATTCCAACATTGGGATTCAATCAATCAATCAAATTCTCTGTACCATATTTTGTAGCTGAAAGAGGACTGTTCAGATTATAGCATTAAAACATTGAGGTTTTCCTAGGCTATGGCCTAAGAAATTATGTGCATAGCCAATTGAACTGATATTTGGGCAAGAGTTGTACAAATCTATCTTTACCTACCAAATGAGAACTACAGCACAAGGTCTTATTCTGTGCTCAAGCAGGCAGCTTGAGTGTGTTTACAGGGTCACCGGGGCCTAGTTCTTCAAAATGAAAATGAATCCACATCAAAATGATCCTGTGTTGGGTTCAATTCTGGTCCCCTTCAGATGTGGTCCATCCTTACTTTGGATGCAATTTTAAGGGAAAACTGAACAAAATCTCTGAACATATCACATCATATGATACAACAAAGAACATTTTCTATAATCCCATGACATGTCTATGTCTTTCTAAACTGAAGGAGGAACACAATATGAGATCTGGATTGAGGTAACACACAATCATTTGATCTGGATTAAATGTTTTGAAGAACTGGGCCCAGGTGGATAGTACTGATTAGTATGGTACCAGAATTGATTTGATGCAGAAGAGCATGGGTGTAGTAAGACCATCACACCACTAGAGGGACTATACATTCGGCAGTAGGTCAGGGCTGTGCAAGAATACTGCATACTCCCTTACCAATGGAGCAGCAGTAGGTCAGGTCATGGCTGAGCATGAATACTGCATACTTCCTTCCCTCCTAGAAGTAATCAATGTTCTGAAAAAATGAATTGGTTGAAGAAACGTTGTTGAGACCCAATATTGTTGTTCAGCTAAACTCAGTTGGACAATTAAAGGAAAGACAGAACATTGCTCATAGATGCACAAATAAGATATAATATTTAAAATGGGTGAATCTTTCATTTAAATCAATTAAAAGTAGCTTTGTTACCTCATCCTGGTTTGAAAACACAGGGTTGCCGTCTCACTACAATGGAATCGTGTTGGAACTGTTACTGCCAACATGGTGACCGTTGAAATGTAAAGCATTAACACAGCTGAATTCTGCCTGCACATTTTAGTGGCCTTTTATTGTCCCCAGCACAAGGTACACCTGTGTAATGATCATGCTGTTTAATCAGCTTCTTGATATGCCACACCTGTCAGGTGGATGGATTATCTTGGCAAGGGAGAAATGCTCACTAACAGGGATGTAAACAAATTTGTGCACGAACTTTGAGAGAAATAAGCTTTTTGTGCATATTGAACATTTCTAGGATCTTTTATTTCACCTCATGAAACACGAGACCAACACTTTATATGTTGCGTTTATATTAGTGTTCGGTTTAGTTGGTTGCTGGTCAGAGGTCTTCAACAGTGAGAGAATCCAGCATTATAATCGCATACCGTAACTGCCCAAGCTCTTCTTTTCTTTTCTCCTCTCTCCCTCTCTCTCGCCCACAGACTTTTAACAGCAGGCTGCATTTCTCACCTAGGGAAACCTGGCCCGGAAGGTGTCAAGACGACTGCATTTCCAACGGCAACTCTCTCAGTGCCGTGGTAACGGGAGACTCCACTGTGGCAGGTTCATTAGGGGGAGGGTTGTGTTATGTCAGAGACCTGAAGAACAGAACAGCTCTAAGGCCCAGGCATCTTAACTAGTGGTGAGAAGAGGTGGGTATGCTAACAGAGAAGTTCAACCTGCTGCCCACTCAAAGTCTCTTCTCTGTTTCTTCATGCTTGTGCTACAGTTTGTTGACTGACACTCAAATTGAATCCGAATGCTCCTCACAATACCCAAGGACCCAAAGCATCAAGATGTTGCTGAATAGCCTTTGTCTTGTACTTCACAAACACTGTAAATAAGATTGATTTTGGTATGCATTGGAATGACAAGCACCCCTATTCAAAGCGCTCTCTTTTCATTTAATGGTCTTTCAAAATTGTCTTTGAGAGAAATTGTTGGACAATGCTGATAAATCCTCTTCTCCTCCTACCTGTCATTAAACCAGACAATGTAGACAATACCTCAACTGATGAAAGCTATCCAAACCCCAAATCCTGAACATCAGAGGAATTCAATTATACTGATACAAATAATCTGATGAATTGCACGTTTTCCCCTCACATCCCTGCCTCTTCTGGGAAAAACACCAGTCGAAAGCGTATAGACACTAGACAAAAAGCTTTGAAAATCCATTTTGGGATTGGAGTTTATGCCTACATTGACTTGGCGATTTGAACATACTGCATATTAGCATATCAATGGCAGAGAATGATCTGTGTCTCTATTTGAGGAAGGGGAAAAAAACGGAGTGACATTTTATCTTTAGCAGTGTGACGTGTGTGTGTGTGTGTGTGCGTGACTGTGTAGCCTAATTAACGAGGGGTGTGAGTGTGGGTGTATGTGTGAGGTCAGCTATGGTGTGTGTGCAGGCGTGTGTCAGGGAGAGGTATAAAAGGTTAATGTCACCCTATCTGGGGGCTAATACAGTAAGAGTCTGAGGAATCAGGGAAGACTATAGCTGTATCAGGGACTATGTAAGTACACCTTAATACCTTCTAATTTCCCACAGGTAAACTGTCTGGAGATCGAATTAGAATTGACCATTACTGACTAGAGATTCTTGATTTCCGGGCGTTTGTAATAACTTTGTTTCAGGAATGTATCATACATTATGTCTTGAAGTGTGAATTGAGTAACTATGTAGTCATTACTTTGGTAACTCATTTTAAATGTGTCAAGTCTGTTATCATTACATTTCAACATTATTTCACAGTATCTGTTATTACCATGTATATCTGCATGACATCATTTTATTAAAAAAGGGGTTTCCCAAACTGTGGGTTCTCCAAGGGCTATGCAAGCAAACTCTGTATTACTCCAGTTGGTAATTACTAAAAGTCAACATGTATTTTTTGTGTGTGTTTTCTGAGAGTTTGATTGATGATGAACAGATGAACACCTAAACGATGGATTAACATTAGAACACCGAAAATGTTGCTCGCTTTCAAAGGAATATGCAGATGGAGGCAGAGATACAGTAGGATGCAGATAAAAAAAAATTAATTGGGCCACGCTTGCGAACATTAGAAAAAGTTTAAGTTTAAACTTTTTCTCCATCTCAAAATGTGCATCAGCTAATTACAATTGTTGACGTAGTGGCACGTGATCACATATATTCGTTAGCTGTTCCCAACAGAGCTCTGTGCTAACCTGCACAGCTGGCCATGATTATATCCGGTTCAAATTTCATATCAGCCAAATAAAATTGTTGGCATAGTTGGACCTGATCCAACATTCGTTCACGAAAGCACCCTTAACAGACGTCCAACGGCACGTTGTGATAATCAAAACAATGAGATTAGGCGTGCTTGACTGATTTCTCAAACAGCGCTCTGTACAGAGTGCCTTGCTCTTTGAAATTCTTGCAGATTGTGGCATGGGTTCAAAACTCACATATGTATTTAATTATTTCTTGTGTTAGTGTGTTGAGAAGAGAAGTGCCGCCAAAACCTTGTAAATGAAGATTACAAATACATTTAATGAGGACCTTCTTGCTGGAGTCCCTCTTGCAGACCAACACATAGGCTACTGGCAACGCTACATAAATGACCATCTCTACTATAGGCTATATTACGTAGATGTTTAGGCCTACAATTACATATACAACATGTTATATCCATTATTATAATCATCCACTTAGTCATATATATGTTATTTGAATTGAGCATCGAGGACCAGAAGTGGTGTTTTCCTTAAAAAAAAAATGCCTGATGTGAGCGGGGGCTCGAACCCACGGTTAATGATGTACGATAAACTTAAATGTTGTATAGACCTTTGTTTTTTTCCCATTAAAGCACATGGATGTGTGCGAAACAGTTTAGCAAAAACTTGTAATTTTGTCATATGTGAAAACATGCCTTTTAGAATTTTGTCTAATTTTAGTAGTAGCCTAGTGTAACGTGGGGGATTTACACCTAAATATCTATTCCTGTAGCCAATACTACACCGCCTTTGTTATACACGAGCAGGAAGTCATCAGGACTTAACTTCAACACAAGTTCTTCAAATCAGGAGTAGAGCATGGGAATAAACAGGCCAGGTATAATACACAAATATAGATTTGATTCACAATAGGACTAATAGAAAGCTTAGACTGGAACAATCATCTTCAGCGCATAGCACTCTGCACAGAATCTTCTGGCCAAGGAATCAGAGTTATACCATCATCAATATCATCATCATCATCATCATTCAATAATCAAGGTATCACGTTTAAGTTCTGTTGAACTGGCCAACATACAAAACATACATACCAACAATCCAGGAGGGCACGTCAAGGGAGATAGAGAGCGGCACCAATGGAGACGTGCACTCTTGCCATCGAACATTAAACTCCTCCATTTGAGCTACACCATGGTCACTGCTCCCATCCTCCCATGACATGCCAGTCTTTACAATGTTAGGGGAGCCCCTGAAACAAAAGGAAATCACAGCTTTTATACCAACAGCTCCTGTAGGTCTAAGCCTTTTATCAATGAAGCTAACATATGTAATTGTTGGAAGATGGTCATAAAATGGATCATTTTGCCATTTGATTTTAAGGACAAAAATTATGAAACATTGAATTTGGCCTTTACTGTTGTAGCCCATAGAAACACATTGAATATTACATTTGTACATGGAAAAACAGAAAATAAATCCTTAGGAATAAGATTTTAAAGTGTCTGTCCTATATCTGAGAGATATGAAAACTCAGGAAAAAAATTGTTTTAGACCCATGTTGGGTAACTTTATTTGTGGCACTTTTTACCCCCTATGCTCTTTGTGCCATTTAATGGGATACCTTCAGATGACTCCCCTGAATACCTTTCGATATTGGTGACTTATTAGTTTGTAGCTCAAACGGTTCAGATTTTATAGACGATTGTGACAATTTTCTTGTCCGGATCCTCTCATGTGTAGAAAAACACTACTTTCACAATCCCCATGTCATGCGCAATCTTTGCAATGGCAGAAAGGTGATTGAGCTGCAGCCACTCCAACAAACAGTAAGGCTCTAGCATAAACACATCGGGAGCTATTCAATATCCAAAATGATGTTACTGTTTGACTCACGGGCCACAGGCGCATCTATCGACTTACGTTTTTTTATTATTAGAATGAGGTGCACCTGTGACTGACAGACGCAGGAGGCTGTGTTCAAGAACCACAACAAACTTCAATCCCTTCCACCCTAATTTTGGAATGTGTCCTCATATTCGACACAAAGTGAAAAAAAAAGCACTCTACTCAAAATCTCTGCAAGAAATAAGGATAAAATAAGGGTAAAGGGTAATAATGCAAAAACACACTATAAATCAAGGTTTGGGCAACAAATAACATGCAAAAGGCACACTCAAGAGATACTTACGGGATAGTAAATATCAAAAAGACAGAGCGAAAAGGGATGTAATCTCGTCAACTTCTTGTTTCTTCATATTTTCTCCAGCTTCTCATCACCAGTCAGTTCACTTGGGGACCATAAACATATACAGTACCAGTCAAAAGTTTTGACACACCTACTCATTCAAGGGTTTTTATTTATTTTTACTATTTTCTACAGAATAATAGTAAAGACTTCAAAACTATGAAATAACACATGGAATCATGTAGTAACCAAAACAGTGTTAAACAAATCAAAATATATTTTATATTTGAGATTCTTCAAAGTAGCCACCCTTTGCCTTGATGACAACTTTGCACACTCTTGGCATTCTCTCAACTAGCTTCACCTGGAATGCTTTTCCAACAGTCTTGAAGGAGTTCCCACATACTGTATGCTGAGCACTTGTTGGCTGCTTTTCCTTCACTCTGCAGTCCAACTCATCCTCATCTCAATTGGGTTGAGGTCGGGTGATTGTGGAGGCCAGATCATCTGATGCAGCACTCCATCACTCTCCTTCTTGGTCATATAGCCCTTACACAGCCTGGAAGTGTGTTGGGTCATTGTCCTGCTGAAAATGATAAAATGATAGTCCCACTAAGCGCAAACCAGATGGGATGGCGCATCACTGCAAAATGCTGTGGTAGCCATGCTGGTTAAGTGTGCCTTGAATTCTAAATAAATCACAGACAGTGTCACCAGCAAAGCACCACCACACCTCCTCCATGCTTCACGGTGGGAACCACTCATGCAGAGATAATCCGTTAACCTACTCTGCATCTCACAAAGACACGGTGGTTGGAACCAAAGATCTAAAATTTGGGCTCATCAGACCAAAGGACAGATTTCCAGTGGTCTAATGTCCACTGCTCGTGTTTCTTGGCCCAAGCAAGCCTCTTCTTCTTACTGGTGTCCTTTAGTAATGGTTTCTTTGCATCAATTTGACCATGAAGGCCTGATTCACGCAGTCTCCTCTAAACAGTTGATGTTGAGATGTGTCTGTTACTTGAACTCTGTGAAGCATTTATTTTGGCTGCAATTTCTGAAGCTGGTAACTAATGAACCTATCCTTTGCAGCAGAGGTAACTCTGGGTCTCCTTTTCTGTGGCGGTCCTCATGAGAGCCAGTTTCATCATAGCACTTGATGATTTTTGTTACTGCACTTGAAGAAACTTTAAAAGTTCTTGAAATTTTCCGGATTGACTGAACTTCGTGGCTTAAAGTAATGATGGACTGTCATTTCTCTTTGCTTATTTGAGCTGTTCTTGCCATAATATGGACTTGGTCTTTTACCAAATAGGGCTATCTTCTGTATCCCAACCTTACCTGGTCACATAACTGATTGGCTCTAACGCATTAAGAAGGAAAGAAATTCCACAAATTAACTTTTAACAAGGCACATCTGTTAATTGAAATGCATTCCAGGTGACTACCTCATGGAGCTGGTTGAGAGAATGCCAAGAGTGTGCAAAGCTGTCATCAAGGCAAAGGGTGGCTACTTGAAGAATCTCAACTATAAAATCGATTTGTTTAACACTTTTTTGGTTACTACATGATTCCATATATGTTATTTCATAGCTTTGAAATCTTCACTAATTTTCTACAATGTAGAAAATTGTAAAAATAAAGAAAAACCTTTGAATGAGCAGGTGTGTCCAAACTTTTGACTGGTACTGTAGCTCGCCAGACTCTATAATACATCATATCCTACTCTCTCGTGCGCCCTGGCACAGTTCTTTTCATAGATAATTTGTTTCATCTTCATAATTAAACACTGCTCAAAAAAATAAAGGGAACACTTAAACAACACAATATAACTCCAAGTCAATCACACTTCTGTGAAATCAAACTGTCCACTTAGGAAGCAACACTGATTGACAATAAATGTCACATGCTGTTGTGCAAATGTAATAGACAACAGGTAGAAATTATAGGCAATTAGCAAGACACCCCCAATAAAGTAGTGGTTCTGCAGGTGGGGACCACAGACCACTTCTCAGTTCCTATGCTTCCTGGCTGATGTTTTGGTCACTTTGAATGCTGGCGGTGCTTTCACTCTAGTGGTAGCATGAGACGGAGTCTACAACCCACACAAGTGGCTCAGGTAGTGCAGCTCATCCAGGATGGCACATCAATGCGAGCTGTGGCAAGAAGATTTGCTGTGTCTGTCTGCATAGTGTCCAGAGCATGGAGGCGCTACCAGGAGACAGGCCAGTACATCAGGAGATGTGGAGGAGGCCGTAGGAGGGCAACAACCCAGCAGCAAGACCGCTACCTCCGCCTTTGTGCAAGGAGGAGCAGGAGGAGCACTGCCAGAGCTCTGCAAAATGACCTCCAGCAGGCCACAAATGTGCATGTGTCTGCTCAAACGGTCAGAAACAGACTCCATGAGGGTGGTATGAGGGCCCGACGTCCACAGGTGGGGGTTGTGCTTACAGCCCAACACCGTGCAGGACGTTTGGCATTTGCCAGAGAACACCAAGATTGGCAAATTTGCCACTGGCGCCCTGTGCTCTTCACAGATGAAAGCAGGTTCACACTGAGCATGTGACAGACGTGACAGAGTCTGGAGACGCCGTGGAGAACGTTCTGCTGCCTGCAACATCCTCCAGCATGACCGGTTTGGCGGTGGGTCAGTCATGGTGTGGGGTGGCATTTCTTTGGGGGGCCGCACAGCCCTCCATGTGCTCGCCAGAGGTAGCCTGACTGCCATTAGGTACCGAGATGAGATCCTCAGACCCCTTGTGAGACCATATGCTGGTGGGTTGGCCCTGGGTTCCTCCTAATGCAAGACAATGCTAGACCTCATGTGGCTGGAGTGTGTCAGCAGTTCCTGCAAGAGGAAGGCATTGATGCTATGGACTGGCCCGCCCGTTCCCCAGACCTGAATCCAATTGAGCACATCTGGGACATCATGTCTTGCTCCATCCACCAACGCCAAGTTGCACCACAGACTGTCCAGGAGTTGGCGGATGCTTTAGTCCAGGTCTGGGAGGAGATCCCTCAGGAGACCATCCGCCACCTCATCAGGAGCATGCCCAGGTGTTGTAGGGAGGTCATACAGGCATGTGGAGGCCACACACACTACTGAGCCTCATTTTGACTTGTTTTAAGGACATTACATCAAAGTTGGATCAGCCTGTAGTGGGGTTTTCCACTTTAATGTTGAGTGTGACTCCAAATCCAGACCTCCATGGGTTGATAAATTGGATTTCCATTGATTATTTTTGTATGATTTTGTTGTAGCACATTCAACTATGTAAAGAAAAAAGTATTTAATAAGATTATTTCATTCATTCAGATCTAGGATGTGTTATTTTTGTGTTCCCTTTATTTTTTTGAGCAGTATATTTAAAAAAATACTTGGTGCATAGGATCAGTTGCCAAATGTTAACAATAATAGGCCTACTTACTGGAGCTCCTCATCAGCAACTTGAAGCCAAGTTATGCTTGCTCTGGAAATGCGATCTGGAGGCTCTGTACTTAGGGTTCGTGCTTCGTACTGACTCTTGATGTGCCTCCCAAATTTTGTAACAGTGCGGAGCGGTCCGTATAGTTCATTATCGACATGATTGGTTGATGGTAGATGAGGGCGGTAGGTTCTGTAAAACACAAACTCACTTCCTTGACAACTCCCTTCACAACAGCTATGCGAAACACAAGAGGTAAGAATGCTCTGACTTCTGCGGAGACCGCATCTCATTAAATGCTACACGGCCACCACAGACGACGTCAGATTGACCAAAAAGCGGCTCTTACGCGCTCATTGGTTACACTGATGGCATGGGCCATTTCTCGGCCTGCACCCCACAGCCGAACCGAACGAAGAACCCAGTCCCTCTATGCTCAACCATGTACTGTCACTGAGGCAGCCATAAGCTCCGTAACAGAGAAGCACTCTTCTCAGCAACATCCCCCTCCAACTTCCCTTAAGGCAGTGACACCTCCAACCTGACACACATACTTATCCAGCTGCCAGGCTACACGCCACACACACTGTGATGGCAGCGGGCACCGCCATTATGGACACAACCGTGCCAAGTACCACTCCTTAGCGCATCTCAATCCCACTCACCCAAACACCACAGCGCACACCAGGCTTCAGAGGCTCCCTAAAACCAAGGCCAACCCAGGGCCGCACACAAAATCAAAATGCACCAATACCAGTAGCGACCCGTCATCAAGGGCAGGTGGGTCAGAGCACCTGTTTTGAGCCAAGCCTGTTTAGCTAAAATATAGATATCTATTTTTAGTGCCTGTTTTGCATGTTATTTTGGCATTAATCAGTTTGCAAATAATGTAAAAAAATAATATTAAATCATTGAGTTAATAAAGCTGCATACAAACATGGTCTCTTTTTTGCTTTCTTGAATAAGGAATCTCCAAAATGCAGGTGTTTCAGCCTAGCTTAGTGCTTTCTGTGGTGGTGGGGCAGCCAGCGGAAATTACAGAGCCTAGGGGTTGGTAATGTTCTATAGTTGCGCTGTGATTGGCTCAGTGTTATGTCACTAATGGGAACACTACGTCACCACAAAATCTACGGTTAGAGCTCAAAAATGCCCATCCAAGAAGGCTCAAAGTCATTGGCCACAGATAAAATAAGGTAAAATCACATATCCACAGTATCTTTGATTGGATATCATACTTTCAAAATCACATCTTAGCTAGCATTCATCATCATGAATTAAGGCAATCTACTGGCAAATCCTTTTCATTTCTTGTCTTATGAAGAGAAATAATAGATCAACTGTATCGGTGCTCATCGGCCATTGGACACAAACAATACACAACAAGTTGGAAATCGCAAATTCAACAATGAGTGGTTTGGAAGGAATCAGTGGCTAACTACAAGCATTGCAAAGCAATCACTAGCCTGCTATTCAGTGGAGTGAGTGTGTGGTCCAAGTCTGGGTTTAAGGGTCACTTCTCCAAGCTTAAAAGGATAAACATTCAATATTGGCCATACTGTCAGTCCAGCATGACTTCTGCCGTGCTCAAAACAACTGGAAATCTCAGACTTCAGTGAGTTCAAGATAACTGGGAACTCGAGAAAAAAAACGAGCTCCCACTGGGAAAATACTTCTTGAACAGTCATCCAACTCGGAATTGCAAGTCGGGAACTATGGGCCTCTTTCTCGAGCTCCGACCTGAAGATCACTGACGTCATCATGAGTCAACCCTTTTTTTTCCAGAGTTCCCAGTTGTCCTGAAAGCACCATAAATCCAGAGAATGCTAGACTTTGATGACAAAGTTTAATGACAAAATTTGCCCACGAAGGACCGCCAACACACCTTCCTGTTCAAGTGAGCACAGCAAAACAAGGTGAGTCCAAAAGTGTAGTGTATGCTGCTGCATAAATTATGTAATATGCCAGGAAGTAAATGAGGCTGAATTAACTGTTTCGCTGCCAGACAAGGCTCCGCTGAAAGCCAGGTGTAGCAGTGGTAAGGTGTTGGGACTGCTGTTAGGACAGTTTTATGTAGGCCCTAACAGTTTTTAGGCACGGTTTGTCACCATTATAGTGCAATTAATGTATTGTTTAGTGGTATGTTGTGTAGTGTAGTGGCTTTGCTGGTGTGCATCAAAAAATCTTTTAAAATCCCCACAAAGTTTTACATGCTAAAATCGCCACTGACCAATACAGTACTTTATATAGAGTTAACTAAAAGGCAACCCCAAAAAATATATTCAAATACAGGTCTCAGAAAATCAATGAATATTTGAAAATATTTTGAATATATTTGAGTTATTTGAATGAGAAAACGGTGTAATTGATGGCTACCAAAAACTACAACAGTTAGTTGAATTAGTCTAAATGTATGATCATAAGCACCTAACATGAGGAAAATGGAATCATCTCAACACTAGTACAGACCACTTTTACAGCTTCAAAATGACTAACAGATATATTTTCAGAATGAGTGAGACAAAGGTAATACACTAACACTTGACATAAAGTTCTTATACATGTGTAGTAACTTTGATTACAATCGAAACATTGTGACATAGGACTTTGGAAATTGCATAATAATGGAGTTATTACAGTCACTGTTCCTTTTGTACTCTCAGCTCATTGCTATGCAATTACCAAAGTATTATATAACAATGTAAAGTGTAAAGTGTTACTGAGAATGCTAACAGTAACAAAATATGGCTATTAAGTGTTGAAAGGGTGACTGCCTGCTTAAATCAATTACTGCCAGTGCCGGACTACAGCATTTGAGGCCCCGGGGCACAGACCTTTTTTTTAAGAAAAAGCTAATATCCTGCAATTCTACACTTTTTACCTTTGGGCAGAAAAAATGGCGTTGTTTCATAGCTCACCTCATGCTTTTGTTCACATTATGACAGGAGGCTGAGAGAGAATTTTGCCATTTTAAAGCAAATTTTTGGTTCTTCTACACATTTTTCCATGCAGTTGAGAAAGTTGTAATCCTGTAATTCCATACATTTTACTAGCATATGCCATCTGGGGCCCCCCCTGACACATTTTTTGGGGGGCGGGGGGTTGTGGGCCCCCTTGAGGTGGGCCCCCGTTTGGTAATCCGGCCCTGACTACAGCTAAGGTAGGTTGAAAATCATGTTACTTTGTATTCTGAGTAACCTATCTCTTTAAAGATGGCATAGTGTGTTTGAAACAAGAACACTTGCCCTCAGATGAACAAAGAGGTTCAAAGTTGTTTTTGGTAAGCATCCAACTTACTGTTTGCAAATTTTGCAAATGGCTTTCAATTATTCTGCAGTATGTTCAGGTATCATAAAATGAATTGCAGCTTTCCAGATCCGTTTTAAAATGTCACTTTCACAAGTACAGTGAAATGCCTTAATTGCAAGCTCCAAACCCAACAATGCAGTAATCAATATCCATTTAGCACTAAAATTAACATGAGGTCAATTAAAAAATATATATATAGATATGTATATCTATATATAAATATTAACAATACAGTGCATTCAAAAAGTATTCAGACCCCTTGACTTTTTCCACATTTTGTTACGTTACAGCCTATTTAAAAAAATGGATTACATTGTTTTTCACAATCAATCTACACACAATACCCCATAATGACAAAGTCAAAACGGAAATATTACATTTACATAAGTATCTGACCCTTTACTCAATACTTTGTTGAAGCACCTTTGGCAATGATTACAGCCTTGAGTCTTATTGGGTATGAAGCTACAAGCTTGGCACACCTGTATTTGGGGAGTTTCTCCCATTATTTTCTGCAGATCCTCTCAAGCTCTGTCAGGTTGGATGGGGAACATTGCTGCACAGCTATTTTCAGGTCTCCCCAGAGATGTTAGATCAGGTTCAAGTCCGGGCTTTGGCTGGGCCACTCAAAGACATTCAGGGACTTGTCCCGAAGCCACTCCTCAAATCAAATCAAATCAAATCAAATTTGTTTATATAGCCCTTCGTATATCAGCTGAAATCTCAAAGTGCTGTACAGAAACCCAGCCTAAAACCCCAAACAGCAAGCAATGCATGTGAAAGAAGCACGGTGGCTAGGAAAAACTCCCTAGGAAAAACTCCCTAGAAAGGCCAAAAACCTAGGAAGAAGCCTAGAGAGGAACCAGGCTATGAGGGGTGGCCAGTCCTCTTCTGGCTGTGCCGGGTGGATATTATAACAGAACATGGTCAAGATGTTAAAATGTTCATAAATGACCAGCATGGTCAAATAATAATAATCATTGTAGTTGTCGAGGGTGCAACAAGCACGTCCGGTGAACAGGTCAGGGTTCCGTAGCCGCAGGCAGAACAGTTGAAACTGGAGCAGCAGCATGGCCAGGTGGACTGGAGACAGCAAGGAGTCATCATGCCAGGTAGTCCCGAGGCATGGTCCTAGGGCTCAGGTCCTCCGAGAGAAAGAAAGAAAGAGAGAAAGAGAGAATTAGAGAGAGCATATTTAAATTCACACAGGACACCGGATAAGACAAGAGGATACTCCAGATGTAACAGACTGACCCTAGCCCCCCGGCACATAAACTACTGCAGCATAAATACTGGAGGCTGAGACAGGAGGGATCAGAAGACACTGTGGCCCCATCCGATGATACCCCCGGACAGGGCTAAACAGGCAGGATATAACCCCACCCACTTTGCCAAAGCACAGCCCCCACACCACTAGAGGGATGTCTACAACCACCAACTTACCGTCCGAAGACAAGGCCGAGTATAACCCACAAAAATCTCCGCCATGGCACAACCCAAGGGGGGGGCGCCAACCCAGACAGGAAGACCACGTCAGTGACTCAACCCACTAAAGTGACGCACCACTCCTATGGACAGCATGGAAGAACACCAGTAAGTCAGTGACTCAGCCCCTGTAATAGGGTTAGAGGCAGAGAATCCCAGTGGAAAGAGGGGAACCGGCAAGGCAGAGACAGCAAGGGCGGTTCGTTGCCTTTCCGTTCACCTTCACACTCCTGGGCCAGACTATACTTAATCATAGGACCTACTGAAGAGATGAGTCTTCAGTAAAGACTTAAAGGTTGAGACTGAGTCTGCGTCTCTCACATGGGTAGGCAGACCATTCCATAAAAATTGAGCTCTATAGGAGAAAGCCCTACCTCCAGCCGTTTGCTTAGAAATTCTAGGGACAATTAGGAGGCCTGCGTCTTGTGACCGTAGCGTACGTGTAGGTATGTACGGCAGGACCAAATCGGAAAGATAGGTAGGAGCAAGCCCATGTAATGCTTTGTAGGTTAGCAGTAAAACCTTGAAATCAGCCCTTGCCTTAACAGGAAGCCAGTGTAGGGAGGCTAGCACTGGAGTAATATGATCACATTTTTTGGTTCTAGTCAGGATTCTAGCAGCCGTATTTAGCACTAACTGAAGTTTGTTTAGTGCTTTATCCGGGTAGCCGGAAAGTAGAGCATTGCAGTAGTCCAGCCTAGAAGTAACAAAAGCATGGATACATTTGTCTGCGTCATTTTTGGACAGAAAGTTTCTGATTTTTGCAATGTTACGTAGATGGAAAAAAGCTGTCCTTGAAACAGTCTTGATATGTTCTTCAAAAGAGAGATCAGGGTCCAGAGTAACACCGAGGTCCTTCACAGTTTTATTTGAGACGACTGTACAACCATCCAGATTAATTGTCAGATTGAACAGAAGATCTCTGTTACTTGGGACCTAGAACAAGCATCTCTGTTTTGTCCGAGTTTAAAAGTAGAAAGTTTGCAGCCATCCACTTCCTTATGTCTGAAACACAGGCTTCTAGCGAGGGCAATTTTGGGGCTTCACCATGTTTCATTGAAATGTACAGCTGTGTGTCGTCCGCATAGCAGTGAAATTTAACATTATGTTTTCGAATGACATCCCCAAGAGGTAAAATATATAGTGAAAACAATAGTGGTCCTAAAACGGAACCTTGAGGAACACCGAAATTTACAATTGATTTGTCAGAGGACAAACCATTCACAGAGACAAACTGATATCTTTCTGACAGATAAGATCTAAACCAGGCCAGAACTTGTCCATGTAGACCAATTTGGCTTTCCAATCTCTCCAGAAGAATGTGGTGATCGATGGTATCAAAAGCGGCACTAAGATCTAGGAGCACGAGGACAGATGCAGAGCCTCGATCTGACGTCATTAAAAGGTCATTTACCACCTTCACAAGTGCAGTCTCAGTGCTATGATGGGGTCTAAAACCAGACTGAAGCGTTTCGTATACATTGTTTGTCTTCAGGAAGGCAGTGAGTTGCTGTGCAACAGCTTTTTCTAAAATTTTTGAGAGGAATGGAAGATTCGATATAGGCCGATAGTTTTTTATAATTTCTGGTTCAAGATTCGGCTTTTTCAAGAGAGGCTTTATTACTGCCACTTTTAGTGAGCTTGGTACACATCCGGTGGATAGAGAGCCGTTTATTATGTTCAACATAGGAGGGTCAAGCACAGGAAGCAGCTCTTTCAGTAGTTTAGTTGGAATAGGGTCCAGTATGCAGCTTGAGGGTTTGGAGGCCATGATTATTTTCATCATTGTGTCAAGAGATATAGTACTAAAACACTTTAGTATCTCCCTTGATCCAAGGTCCTGGCAGAGTTGTGCAGACTCAGGACAATGGAGCTTTGGAGGAATACCCAGATTTAAAGAGGAGTCCGTAATTTGCTTTCTAATGATCATGATCTTTTCCTCAAAGAAGTTCATAAATGTATTACTGCTGAAGTGTCTTGGCTGTGCGCTTAGGGTTGTTGTCCTGTTGGAAGGTAAACCTTTGCCCCAGTCTGAGGTCCTGAGCACTCTGGAGCTGGTTTTCATCAAGGATCTCTCTGTACTTTGCTCCGTTCATCTTTCCCTTGATCGTGACTAGTCTCCCAGTCCATGCCACTGAAAAACATCCCGACTGCATGATGCTGTCACCACCATGCTTCACCTTAGGGATGGTACCACGTTTCCTCCAAACGTGACACTTGGCATTCAGGCCAAAGAGTTCTATCTTGGTTTCATCAGACCAGAGGTGGCTTTTGGCAAACTTCAAGCTGGCTGTCATATGCCTTTTACTGAGGACTGGCTTCCATCTGGCCACTTTACCGTAAAGACCCGATTGTTCAGTTTGGCTGGGCGGCCAGCTCTAGGAAGAGACTTGGTGGTTCCAAACGTCTTCCATTTAAGAATGATGGCCACTGTGTTCTTGTAGACCTTCAATGCTGCAGAAATGTTTTGGTACCCTTCCCCAGATCTGTGCCTTGACACAATCCTGTCTCGGGGGCTCTACAGACAATGCCTTTGACCTCATGTCTTGGTTTTTGCTCTGACACGCACTGTCAACTGTGGGACCTTATATAGACAGCCTAGGTGTGTGCCTTTCCAGATCATGCCCAATCAATTGAATTGACCACAGGTGGACTCCAATCAAGTTGTAGAAACATCTCAAGGATGATCAATGGAAAATGGATGCACCTGAGCTCAATTTCGAGTCTCATAACAAAGGGCCTGAATACATATGTAAAGAAGGTATTTCTGTTTTTGTTGTATACATTTGCAAACATTTCTAAAAACCTGTTTTCGCTTTGTCATTATGGGGTATTGTGTGTAGATTGATGAGGGGAAAAAAGCAAGTTAATCAATTTTAGAATAAGGCTGTAACGTAACAAAATTTGGAAAAAGTCAAGGGGTCTGAATACTTTCCAAATGCACTGTATATGCACAAAAGTATGTGAACACCAATTCAAATTAGTGGATTCGGCTATTTCAGTCACACCCGTTGCTGACAAGTGTATAAAATCGAGCACACAGCCATGCAATCTCCATAGACAAACATTGGCAGTAGAATGGCCTCACTGAACACATTTTTGTATCATATAACAAACGTGCCCACTGCTATTGGCAGGTGCGCTCTAGCCAACAGCTTGCGGATACAGAGCGGGTATAACAGGGACGGGCAACTGGCCCCCCTTTTGAAGGCCCTCGGTATCACATTTAAGTTGTTTAACTCCGGCCAACATACAAAACATACCAACAACCCAGGAGGGCACGCCAGGGGAGAAGGAGAGCGGCACCAACAGAGATGGGCACTCTTGCCATTGAACATCACTAACGATTTCAATCAATTTTCGCTACACCGTGGGCGCCTCTCCCGTCCTCCTATGACATGCCAACCTTTACCATTGTTAGGGTATACTCTGAAACAAAAGTTAAGCACAGATTTTAGAATCACGCCCTTAAATAGAGTGAGGTACACCTGTGACTGACAGAGGCAGAAGGCTGTATTCAAGAACAACAAACTTCAACCCATTACACTAGTCAAGGATGCAGAATTTGTTACAGGAAATAATCACTGACACTGCTCAGGTTAGCATGGGGATACATGTGCCAGGTTATGTAATGGGAACAGCTAACATGTAGCGTTTGATCACGTGCAACTACATCAACGATTTTAATTGGCTGACGCGCATTTTGACAGGCAGAGAACGTTTCAAATGAAACTTTTTCTAATGTTCGCAAGAATGGCCCCAGTGAGTTTTGAGGAATTACATGAAGTTGTTGTGAACGTTTGATCTCTGCAGACGATGCTGGTATCCCAAAAGCATGTGCAGTCGGTTGCTGTCATGGTTCTTGTCGTCTTCACAGTCGGTCACTGTCAGGAGAATGAAAGGTAAGTCTCTGGTTCCTCTTAAGGTTTATTCCTTTATTGTTTTTTTATACTTTTGAACATGCTGAATGTTCCTGAAGTCTATTTTTCACACCTTGTATTTGTTGCGAGCAAACTACACACTGCAGCTCTCTCCTCCTTGTCTCTCCTGCTTTATCATCTTTCTATCACATTATTTTCAGAAGACATTACTGTACTCCTCTCCCTCCCTGCTTAATAATACATATATTCTCTGCCCCTCACCCCTCCTCTTCTCTCCTTTCCTCTACTCCTCTCCACTCCTCCCCTCCTCTCCACTCCAGCAGGCGAGCGGTAACGGAGCACCAGCTGATGCATGACCGTGGCAGGACCATCCAGAGCCTGAAGAGACTCATCTGGTTGTCCAGTGCCATGGAGGGGCTCCACACCGCCCAGACCCGCTCCTCCTCCCTGCTGCCCCGCACCGTACTGAACCCCATCCCAGGCTACACCCCGGGCCTCTCCCCTGCCCTCAAACCACACTCTGCTGGCTCACAATCTGGGGAGGCCAGCAACAACCACAAGGGGTCACTGGAGAGACTTATGAAAAACTTCTTCAGCCCCAACCTCATGGACCTCTCTGAGGGGGAACCATAGACCCCGCAACTCCTCAACTCCCAGAACCATCTCTATTTCGCATTCTGTGTCGCTGCTTTGATTGTCAATGAGTATGTTAGCCTACTGAAAGTCTGCACATGAAAGTAAAACAGACCATGACTTTTATTCATGGCTATCTGCTTTGAGCCTGCTATTTTTGACATGTTTTTCACCCATTAGATCTCTCAGCCTGGTCTCATAGACTAGATGTAACATAGTAAATGCAAATCCGGGACACTCAAATGAACTAAAGTAGGGTGGGTGGGCGTATAATGCGAATGTCTAGCAACCTTAAGGTTGCGTGTTTGAATGTCATCAAGGACAACTTGAGCATTTTTGCTAATTAGCAACTTTTCAACTACTTACTACTTTTTAGCTACTTTGCAACTACTTAGCATGTTAGCTAACCCTTCCCCTAACCCTTTTAGCTGATCGTTCCCCTAACCTTAACCCTTTTAGCTAAACTTAACCCTAACTATAACCTTAACCCTTTGACCTAAGTCCTAAACGTAACCCTAAGCCCTAACCTCAACCCCTATTCTAGCTAACTTTAGCCAGCTACCTAACGTTAGATACCTAGTTAGAATTCGTAACTTATCATACATTTTGAAAATGATAAACATATTGTATGTTTTTCAAATTCATAACATATTGTAGGTTCTGTAAATTCGTAACACATAATATGAATTTTAATTTGTAACAAATCATGTGAAATGGGTGATGGACATCCACAAATTAATACATACAATATGAAAGGTAGCATATCATACTAAATGGAGTGACTCGGATTTACATGCAGAATAATACTAAATGCTCTGAGACCAGGTTGGATCTCTGTGAAGATGTACTGTAAATGTCAACTAGTGCTGTATGCAACAATGCATGGTCGTCTCATTAAAATACTTTTTCTTTATCCGCTTGACGATGATCGCAATCATTTTTAATTGATTCTTAATTTACTCTAATGTTCTGTTAAATGTCTTTATTAACCAAGACCCAGAAATATCTGCAGATTGCTTTGACTCCCCTGTCTCTGATGGTCGTTCACATGTTCCCAGTGTATCAGTGCTGTAAATAATGTGTGATGAACATTCCACAGTCTTTTAATAGAACCACTCTATTATAGAACCACTCTAATCTGTAACCCCTCTAATCTGTGAATAGTGGCTGATTGGCGCTCGTTTGTCCCATCGGGAGACTAGAGGCAGTCCTCTTAAAAGTCGGCTGGAGCTAGGCTTTTGTCTAGATAACTCAACAGCCAAGGATTTCTGCTCTCAGAGTTCCATGGATTCTAACTGGGTTTTCAACCTATTAGTGGAGATGATTATGTGGAAACTTGTAGACCAGGGGATGTATCATTTAAAGGAAAGTAGATGGCTTTAGTTGTCACAACAAGAAAAAGGGGTCAACCACATTTATTTCAAATCCAAATTGTCCGTTTTTTTTGTGCTAACAATGATTTAGAAATGAGAAAAAGATAACACTTTTAAAACGCCACACTTCTTTATTTTCACTGTGTATAAATAATGTACTTTGCTTCAATTTCTACAGACAGATCTATATAATCTTGAAGTTGAAATCGTGTGCTCATGCGACGCTACAATCTCTACTCATTCTTTCTGTAAGAAATGTTGGATCGTTCAATCACTATTGAAAACGAACACCATCAAGTAACATTCATGTTTTTTTTTGCTACAATAAAACGTGTAAAACAAAGATATTGAACGTATCTCATCATAACTCACAAATGTTGAATTACTCCTAATAACAATAACAAACATATCTGTTAATTCTCTAGAGCTTAACAGTTTGGGGTATTGTCATTAACAATATCTATATGAATATCCATACATAGAATATCATTCTAGTCCTCTGAATGACAGGCTCAACATTAGTGCAGTTATGAAACGTCCTTTCAGGACAGAAGGAGAAGGATGAATTATTATAACTTCAATTGTAATAAAATAATCATTTATACTTTTATTATAACCAATAGTCATTGCAAAGCTCTTATCTTGATGTTGAGGATTGATCCACAGATCCATGTGTCCTGTGAGGACAACCCCAGAATAGAGAGTGGAAGCTGGGACAGAGAGTTCCATGTGGAGGAGGTGGTCTGGAACTGGCTTCATAAAGGCATACACAGCAGGATGGCTTGACGCACATGCGCAAGCACACAAACTGCTCTCTGATTGGTTGAGTCCTGTACACATCACTGAGGATCTGAGATGGTGGAGGTGGCAAGTGATGGAAGAATTCTGGGCCAACAGTATTCCTGACAGAGACAGAGAGAAAAAAAGAGAGAGAGAGGAGGGAATGAGAGAGCATTGAAATCCACGGCAACTCAAAAGTTATTGATATCGCTTCATCGGAAGGCAAGAATACTACACATCACACTGTGTTGACTTATCAGAACTCTAACTAACCTTTAGGCATCCTCTGAGGATCAGAACCTCAGGTTGGAGCTAAACTTCAAGTCTTCAGGCCCTAATCCCACACTGACTGGTTATGAGGCTGATTGATGACTCTTCTATCCCTTCTCATGGCCCTAACATTCAATGCTCATCGACACCCTGCCTCCATGTATACCCCTGCCTTCCCCTGTATCCCCAGCCTCCCTCCCAAGGCACCTCTCTGCTTCCCCCCTGCCTTCCCCTGTATCCCCAGCCTCCCTCCCAAGGCACCTCTCTGCTTCCCCCCTGCCTTCCCCTGTATCCCCAGTCTCCCTCCCAAGGCACCTCTCTGCTTCCCCCCTGCCTCCCTCTGCCTCTCCCTGCCCCTACCTGATCTGTCTTTTCCTGCCTTTCCTTACCTTCCTGCTTTCCCTACTTTTCCCCACCTCCCCTGTCTCTCCATACCTCCCCACCTCCCCTGTCTCTTCCTTTCTCCTCTGCCTCTTCCAATCTCCCCATAAATGTTAGCAGCTGCCCCCATTAGGCAGCAGTGGATCAGCCAGGGGAAAACAGTAACTGTATCTGTTTGTCTTTCTCTCTGGCGTCATCCTCGTTGGCTTCATTGGTCTGGCCCCTCACTGGTTTTGCATGAGAAAAATACACATTTCTGAGATCAATGACTGCATGCAACTATGTGCATCCCTGCATACCGGCATGTGTATTTGTGCCTGCATAAGTGTGCATATGTTGGCCTATGGCCTATATGTGTGTCCCTCTCCCCTCCACCTAATATGATCACTACATGATGTCAGCCAGTTTCTCTTTAGTTATACTACAGTAATATTACAGTAACTCACTGTGATCACTGCATGATGTCAGTCAGTTTCTCTTTAGTTATACTACAGTAATATTACAGTAACTCACTGTGATCACAGCATGATGTCAGTCAGTTTCTCTAGAGTCAGTTTCTCTAGAGTGAGTCAGTTTCTCTAGTCAGTTTCTCTAGAGTCAAGATCACTTTCGCAGTCAAAAAGCAAGGTGAACTCTACCACTCAGATAAAAAAAACTAACTTAAAAACCTAAACCTAAACATTAACAATAAAAACAGTTCTGTAGGAATGAGGTTTGTGCGGTAGGCCTAATACATTATCACAGCATATTGGCTATATGCCTGGCCTGCCAATATTGTTATTCTCAGACCATATTAAATTTGATAACAAAATAGATCAGTTGGAATAGAAGCTGCAAGGCACAGTTGAGCATAAATATAAATAATTTGCAGATAATTAGCTTTTTTATTTTACTGGTCTGATGGTACCTGGTCTGATGGTCATGGTGCTTTCAAGACAGCTGGGGGAAAACGAAGTCAAATCATGACAACAGTCAACTTCAGGTCGGTCTGAATTCCCAGATGTCTTGAATGCACTGAAGTCGGAAGTCTGAGATTTCCGAGTTGCCAACTGGGCTCCCGAGTGGCGCAGCAATCTAAGGCACTGCGTCTCAGTGCAAAAGGTGTCACTACAGTCCCTGGTTCGAATCCAGGCTGCATCACATCTGGCTGTGATTGGGAGTCCCATAGGGCGGCGCAAATTGGCCCAGCGTTGTCTGGGTTTGGCCGGGGTAGGCCGTCATTGTGAATAGGAATTTGTTCACTGACTTGCCTAGTTAAATAAAAAATATATATATAATAATTTGAACATGGCATTAGTCTCAGTGGTGGGAGAGAGCAGCAGAGGGTCTGCCTCTCACGGTCCCTGCTCTTTCCTCCGGTGAGACTGGCTAGAGAGAGGACACAGTCTTCCACCTGAAGGCGAACCTCGAGTTGCATCTGCCTCAGGCACAAATTCATGTTGTTCCTATGACCAGAGAAAGTGAAATACTCCTCGATATTAAAATAGACAGGACGAGCTGCTAATAATAATAGAAACGCAGGGCTATCTATACACTTGGCTACGCATACATTGCAGCGGGAGTGGAAGTAGAGAGAAGCGTCTTTTATGTTTTGTAATAGTGTCGAATAAAAGCAGTGTTGACAGTATTGAATAAAACTTAGACATGAACTCACTCATAAAAACTGCAGCTCTTTGCTATATTTGACAGGCTCTCTTTGCTGTGTTCTTTGACAGTTATGAAATCTCACGTAGGCTAGCATCACACTTTGCTGTGGATGGGGTCGTGGAAGCTGTAGGTATGCACAGTAATTTGAGCTATCCGATTGGCCAGTAAAGTAGGTGCACTGGAGTTAGCCACAGATCTCCCGGTCTGCCGTGTAGGCAGAGTTTTTCTTTTCAGACAAATGAAATTGTTCAAAATGGGAACACTTTACCTACCCGGTGTGCAGGGCTTCTGAATCAAGTGCATCTACCGCCAACAGTGCAACACGAAGGACAAAAGGAGAGCAAGCCTTTAATCGTTGGCTTTTCTACAGAAATGTTTGGTGATCTACTAGGAATGCCTTGAAGGTCGACCAGTTGATCGTGTTCGACCAGTTGGTGACCACTGTACTACAGTAATACCACAGTAACTCACAGCGATAACTGCATGATATCACCCAGATTCTCTAGTCATACTACAGTAACACTACATTAACTCACTGTAGTCACTGCATGATGTCTGCCAGTTTCTCGTGGTAGTACTCGTAGTTGTCCTGGCAGTCCTCCCAGGGGGTGAACGTTAGGTCGTCATTCGCCACAAAAGTGTCCCAGACATAGGTGAAGTCCATGGGTTTCATCATCCTCAGCTTGCACCCTGCTTGAGACAGAGCATTCAGCCCCGCCTGGATGTCTTGATCCTCCCACTCAAACAGCCGGGCTGAGAAGAGAGTCATCTTGATGCTCTTCCTGGCCTGAAGGGCCTCTGCGATCTTAGCTGCACAGACCGCACAGGGACTGGATGACATGTACCTGGGACAGGGGAGGAGGTAAAGTTGAATTAGGCACAGATGATGAGGTCATAGTTAGGGTTCTAATTGTTGCATTAAGTGCTGCTAAATTTCTGTGAAACGAGCCACAGCTATCTGCGTAGATACTGTACGGACGTGACAGTGCATTTGAGAGAGATTTCACAGGTCACGGTATATTTGATAGATATGGAACAGGTGACTGTGTGTTTGGCCGATAGTTACCAGACACAGATATGTGTCTGAGAGATATGTACCAGGAGACCATGTATTTGAGCAATATGTCCCAGGTTACAGTGCATTTGAGAGATATGTCCCAGATTACAGTGTATTTGACCGGCTAATACTGTAGATATATCCCAAGTTACAGTGTATTTAAGAAATATGTCCCAGGTTACAGAGTATTTGAGCAATATTTCACAGGTTACAGCGTATTTGAGAGATATGCCCCAGGTTACAGTGTATTTGAGAGATACATATCAGGTGACAGCGTATTCGAGAGATACTGTAAGCTAATGGTCAAACGTTTTAGAACATCTACTCATTCAAGGGTTTTTCATAAAACTTCTTAGGGCTAGGCCCCTTTTTTCTCAATTTCCACCTGAATGACGTGCCCAAAGTAAACTGCCTGTTGCTCAGGCCGTGAAGCCAGGATATGCATATAATTGGTACCATTGGTAAGAAAACAATTTGAAGTTTGTAGAAATGTTAAAATAATGTAGGAGAATATAACACAATAGATATGGTAGGAGAAAATCCAAAGAATAAACAACCAGAATTTTGTTGAGAGAGACCATGCTCTTACAATGGCATAGTGAAAATGAGCTCCCAGGATGCAATTCTTATGGCTTCCACGGGGTGTCAGCAGTCTATGTTCAAGGTTTCAGGCTTGTAACTTCCAAAACGAATAAGAAATATCAGTTTTAGTACAGGGACACAGTCTTGGAAATGCGTGTTTGCGTGCACCTGCTAAAATCGGTTTCCTATTGAACATACTTCTTTCTGTAAGAAATATTATAGTTTGATTAGATTTTAGGGTATCTGAGGAGTAAATAGAAACATATTTTGACTTGTTGAAACAAAGTTTAATGGTACATTTTCAAATTCCTTTCTCTACATGTTGAACAAGTGGATTACTCAAATCGATGGCGACAACTAAACTGACTTTTTGGGATATAAAAGAAGGATTTTATCTAACAAAACAACACTACATATAACATGTTATGACCATCATGTTATAGCTCTGACAAATCAGAGGAAGATTTTCAAAAAGTAAGTGAATATTTAATCGCTATTGGTGAATTTATGAAACCTGTGCCAGTGGAAAAATATTTTGATGTGGGGTGCCATCCTCAAATAATCGCATGGCATGTTTTCACTGTAATAGCAACTGTCAATCGGACAGTGCAGTTAGATTAACAAGAATTTAAGCTTTCAACGGATAAAAGACACATATGTATCTAAATGTTTAATATCCATAATTTGTATGATTATTTAGCAGGCTTCAGAAGTTTTCTTAACACTTTTTTGGTTACTACATGATTCCATATGTTATTTCATAGTTTTGACTATTATTCTACATTGTAGAAAATAGTAAAAATAAAGAAAAACCCTTGCATGAGTAGGTGTTCTAAAACTTTTGACCGGTAGTGTACGTACCAGGTAATAGTGTATTTGACAGCAGGGTCGTAGTCTGGGAGAGTCTGGAGGAAGAAGGCCTGCTCAGCGTGGGCTCCTGAGTGTTCATCCTCCAGGTAACCTCTCATCAGGCTTTCATCAGCCTTCCCCTTGTCCACCAGGTAACACAGGAACGTCTTGTTACGACCTGACGAGTACTCCACGTTCTTGAACTGGAACTTGAATTGGAACGGGTCGATGCGGTCCCTGGATGGAGAGGGAATATGGGGATGGGGTTCATTTAACAAATGGGAGAAGGGTTCTCTACCTTCAGTTCTCCATTCAAGGTTATTTAACTTTGGAACATTTTGTCAACCCAAACTTAATTGTGTTATAGTATATTATATCGAAGTGTTTCTCCTAAGAGTACAAATGTTATACAGTTATCATTACAGAATCACTCCTATAAGGGCCTCCCGAGTGGCGCAGTGGTCTAAGGCACTGCATCACAGTGCTAGCTGTGCCACTAGAGATTCTGGGTTTGAGTCCAGGCTCTATCGCAGCCAGCTGTGACCGGGAGACCCATGGGGCGGTGCAGAATTGGCCCAGCGTCATCCGGGTTAGGAGAGCGTTTGGCTGGCAGGGATGTTATTGTCCCATCGCGCACCAGTGACTCCCGTGGCGGGCTGGTGGCAGTGCACACTGACATGGTCGCCAGGTGTACAGTGTTTCCTCCAACAGGTTGGCTTCATGGTTAAGTGGGCATTGTGTCTAGAAGCACTGCAGCTTTGTTGGGTTGTGTTTCAGAGGACGCGCGGCTCTCGACCTTCGCCTCTCCTGAGTCTGTGTGGGAGTTGCAGTGATAAGACAAGACTTTAACTACCAATTGGGGAGAAAAAGTGGTAAAAAGCTATATATAATAAAATATTATCTCCTATATCAGACAGACCGGGGTTCACAGGACTAATTTTAGGGCATTGGCGTGGCTTAGCGTGGAATGCCAGCTCTGTATTTTTAGCCCTCTGACTCAATGAGCCACTTCAACATTAACCATGGCGGTCCAGGGCTTTGTGTGGCCCCGAGGTGCTCAAGATCATCCCACTGGTACAGTATGTGGTCGGTACTAACTGGACAGGACAGAGGTACAGCACTACACTATCTAGCTATGGACACAACTCTATTCACAAACCCTGTTCTTAACATTTATCATAGCCCTAACTCAAAATCAAGAGCAAAAAGCTCATATTTGTGCTCATCAATTTCAAAATTTGTTCCACTTTAACCCTGTCTAGTAATAATCTACGCTATTGTATATTGTGATGTAGTCAGATGGTGAAGAGGAACAGTTTCTTGTTGAATACAATAGTTTTAATGCCTCACCATAAACTAGAAGAAGTGCATACAACTTTTACGATAATTTATTTCCCAAGATGTCACAGCTCTTCAGGAGTCCTCCCTGGAAGGCAGGTCCATATCATGACAGGCATTCAGGAAACCTGACCCAGTCCAAATGTTTTGATTATGAGTCAGCTATTTTGTGTGTCTAACGGAGGCTTTTAATGGATGTCTTGAGTCAATTGCGAAGTGAATACACCGGTAATCACTAAGTAATGCGTAGACTCTGTCCACAGAAATGGCTGAGGGTTGTTGTTTGGGCCTGTCCTGTTTTAAGAGGGTCATGTGTTTCAATCTCATAACGGAGTCTTAATCCCCTTTGACTAGCAGATCTCCTATTAGTCAGGCTGGGCTCTACCAGACGTGACAGTCACAGACACAGAGGCCCTGTCCCAAAAATATGGAGAATGACTCTTATCTTATCACTTGTTCCTTCCTTACATGTTGTCGTGCTGGTTTTGATTGCGTTCCTTTTATGTTGTCATGCTGGTTTGAACCAGTTCAGGACACTTTCAAGAAGACAACACATCTGAAGTAAAAAAACAAACAAATAAAAACATAGCTGAAACCCATACAAAGGTGGTGACTGGAAAGTATTACACTTTATCCCTTTGGTTTCGCAACATATGCGCCGTATATATTTCATTTGTTGCAGTGTTAACAAATGTAACCCCCAACACAGTCACAACCAAAGGATGACAACAGATCCACCAGATGGAGGGGTGATAAAAACAAAATCAGAGGGTATTTCCGTGCCCTGGGCCCCTCCGAAACCAAGACCCTTAAATCCCACGCTAAACAGGAACCCAAACACAGATCAACTCAGAATGGAAAAATCCCCCAGAGCTATATCTGAACCAAGCCCCTCACTGCTGCAACATGACCCACCACGCTAACACACCAAGTCACAGGTGATCAACCAATGACTGTGCAACTTTACAATCCAGGCCTCTGGTGGTTAACCAATGACTGGGCCAGATGGAATCTGTGGAGGCATATTTAAGCCCTCAGACATCACTGTGAAGGTATTGATAAGAGAACTTCCCTACATTTTCTGTCTGGCCTTATCAATAGGTTGGAAACGATCCAAAACAGTACGCCTTCATTTTGGATTTCATTTGACTTTATGGTTAAACTCAGTGGCTATGTTCCTACCTAACATTTGACCACTTAGTTAACATTGTGACAGCAGTGCCACTCTTGAGTCGTATAGACAGTCACAACAAAACCACTGTGAACGTTCCAGTGTTCAACAGAGTTGAACATTCCACAATGTTCTACAATGTCTTTCAGTGTTTCACAATGCTCTAAAGCCATTTCCCCCTGTCATGTTGGAATGACAGTGGATATTTCTCTCCATAGTAGGAAAGGTAACCCTCGCCATCCCTCTAAAGGTCATTTGGCAACACTTTACATTCAGTTCTTTATGCCTACTTTGGTAACAACTATATTATTACTCAGGTGAACATAGTAACTGCTATGTAGTAAGTTACTCTGTACTTAATTACTATGTAATTACTCAGCTATATTGTAGGAAACAAGACTTGAATAGTAATGACATGAAAGGCAAGTCCATGGCACTTTATGTATAATGAAATGAGAATGACAGCCAACCAGCTGCCAACAACAGACATACAGTACACACACACATGGTATCTGTTGTCACCCACCCTTCGATGATCTCCCAAGGGGGCAGCTCAATGGGTTCGTACTCCCCATTTTCTCCGTTAGCTTTAGCCGCCGCCGCTTCCCCGTTAGCCACGTCTTCATTAGCTGTTGCTCCCTCTTCCATTGGGACTTCTCCGTTCCCCTCCACTTTCTCCCCCACTGCCAGGACCTTCCCCTCCTTCTTCACTACACTCGACTTCACCTCCCTCTTCACCTCCCTCTTCATCTCCGTCTTCATCTCCGTCTTCATCTCCGTCTTCATCTCCGTCTTGACCTCTTTCTTGACCTCTTTCTTGACCTCCAGAGTCACCGCTGTCTTTGTCGTCCTCTCTTTCTTCCTCGCCACCAGTTTGCTGCTGGCAGCAGCGCCCTTCTTGTCGGCCATGGTGACTGGTCCGGGAATGGTAGTCCTGTGTATGAGGTGTGTGTGATTGTGAAGTGTGCAGTTGAGTGTGTGTGAGAAGGGGAGGTGGCAAGGGTCTGGGGTTTGAAGCAGAGATAGGGGAAAGAGGACAGGAGAGTTACAGAGAGATAGAGGAAGGGGGATAGCAGAGAGAAAGAGAGAGAGATGAGGAGTGGGGGTGAGAGAAAGACAGAAGAGGGGTACTAGAGAGAGAGAAGGAATGAGAGGAAATGAGAGAGAGATAGGGAGGGAGAGGAGATGAGAGAGAGAGAGAGAAAGCAAGATAAGGGGACAGACAGGGACAGGGGAGAGGTGGTGCAGACACACTCCGGCAGCTGCTGCCCTAAGTCCAGCCAGGTCTATTAAAAGACCCAGGGGGAGGGGATCGGCCCTGACTCCCCCCTGATGCCCCCCTCCCCCCGATTCCCCTCTGTTGTGGTAGGAGAAAAGGGAGGGAGGGACCCCAAGGGGGGGCAAAGGCTTGATAGGTATTTATTGTGTACGATGTAACATGAGAGCCTTGATTAATGTGTTTGTTATTGCAGGGGGATGGTTAAAAAGATGGAAGTGGGGAGCCGGGTTTGTACACCGAGTGTACAACAAATTAGGAACAAATCAAATCAAAATGTATTTGTCACAAGGGTAGACCTTACCATGAAATGCTTACTTACAAGCCCTTAACCAACAGTGCAGTTGAAGAAGAGATAAGAAAATATTTACCAAATAAACTAAAGTAAAAAATAATAAAAAGTAACACAATAACATAACAACAGGCCCTATACAGGGGGAACCGGTACCAAATCAGTGTGCGGGGGTACAGGTTAGTTAAGGTAATTTGTACATGTAGTATGACTTGGGTGACTGGAGTCTGACAATTTTATGGGCTTTCCTCTGACACCACCTATTATATAGGTCCTGGATGGCAGGAAGCTTGACCCCAGTGATGTACTGGACCATACGCACTACCCTCTGTCGCGCCTTACGGTCAGATGCCGAGCAGTTGCCATACTAGGCAGTGACCCATGCCAAATCTTTTCAATCTCCTAAGGGGGAAAAGGTGTTATCGTGCCCTCTTCACGACTGTCTTGGTGTGTTTGGACCATGATAGTTCGTTGTTGATGTGGACACCAAGGAACATGAAACTCTCGACCTGCTCCAATACAGCCCCATTGATGTTAATGGGGGCCTGTTCGGCCCGCCTTTTCCTGTAGTCCATGATCAGCTCCTTTGTCTTGCTCACATTGAGGGAGAGGTTGTTGTCCTGCACCACACTGCCAGTTCTCTGACCTCCTCCCTATAGGCTGTCTCATCGTTGTCAGTGATCAGGTTGTGTCGTCAGTAAACTTAATGATGGTGTTGGAGTGCTTGGCCACGCAGCCGTGGGTGAACAGGCAGTACAGGAGGGGACTAAGTAAACACCATTGAGGAGCCCCAGTGTTGAGGACCAGCATGGCAGACATGTTGTTGCCTACCCTTACCACCTAGGGGAGGCCCGTCAGGAAGTCCAGGATCCAGTTGCAGAGGGAGGTGTTTAGTCCCAGGGTCTATAGCTTAGTAATGAGCTTAGTGGGCGCTATGGTGTTGAATGCTGAGCTGTAGTCAATGAACAGCATTCTCATAAAGGTGTTCCTTTTGTCCAGGTGGGAAAAGGCAGTGTGGAGTGAGATTGAGATTGCGTCATCTGTGGATCTGTTGGGGCAGTTTGCAAATTGGAGTGGGTCTTGGGAGGATGCTGTTGATGTGAGCCATGAGCAGCTTTTCAAAGCATTTCATGGATACCGACGTGAGTGCTACGGGGCGGTAGTCATTTAGGCAGGTTACCTTCACTTCCTTGGGCACAGGGACCATGGTGGACTGCTTGAAACATGTTGGTTTTACTGCTAACCTACAAAGCATTACATGGGCTTGCTCCTACCTATCTTTCCGATTTGTTCCTGCCGTACATACCTACACGTACGCTACGGTCATAAGACGCAGGCCTCCTAATTGTCCCTAGAATTTCTAAGCAAACAGCTGGAGGCAGGGCTTTCTCCTATAGAGTTCCATTTTTATGGAATAGTCTGCCTACCCATGTGAGAGATGCAGACTCAGTCTCAACCTTTAAGTCTTTACTGAAGACTCATGTCAATGTTTGTACATTTTCAGGCAAAACATGAAACCCACCCGTATTCAAAAGCTGGTTGAGCATGGCGGACACAACACAAAAACCTCAGATGATGTAAAAAAGGGTCTAAGCTCCGTGTTTTTAGATAATTGACGTTTAAGGTTTTAAATAAATAATTAATTAAACAGTTTGACAACCCTGTTTGTAAGCTTTTAAATGATATCAATCTCAAACATGTCTCTTTTCCTTTGATGATGTCACGCCCTGACCATAGAGAGCCTTTTTATTCTCTATTTTGGTTAGGTCGGGGTGTGACTGGGGGGGTGTTCTAGTCTAGGTTATTTATTTCTATGTTGGCCTGGTATGGTTCCCAATCAGAGGCAGCTGTTTATCATTGTCTCTGATTGGGGATCATATTGAGGCAGCCATTTCCCCACTGTGTTTTGTGGGATCTTGTTTCTGTGTAGTTGCCTGTGAGCACTCCATGACTTCACGTTTCGTTTGCTGTTTATCGTTTTGTGTGTTTCACTAATAAAGAT
Organism: Salmo trutta; assembly: GCF_901001165.1. Lineage (NCBI taxonomy): Eukaryota > Metazoa > Chordata > Actinopteri > Salmoniformes > Salmonidae > Salmo > Salmo trutta. The sequence continues at coordinate 43,577,920 of NC_042970.1, forward strand.
GTGGAATCCAGATCACGCTGCACGTTGGTCCGAGTATGCTTTCAGTTCCTACGACGAGCGTGACAGATGAAGACATCGTGTCTCATGGTATGATGGTGTATGCAAAATAGATACTTTGAGCAGCTTTATCTCGAATGTTTTGGCATTCTGGTCCAAAAAAGTCACTTTCTGAGTAATTCTACAATGGGCAAATATGTATGGAAGGTTTTGTTCAAATCAAAAGGGCTGCTGTCAAAAAGTGATTGAATTCAAATGGATTTAGCCTACAGTAAATCTGTCTCCGTGTAACTTAATGCTGAAGGGGTTTTTCCCATCTCCAACACCACCTGCCCTGCTCCCAGCTCCCTAAACGGTGCTCTCGGGGTTATATGTGGCGCTGCAAAATGCCAAATGGCGAACAGAATTAGCCAGTCAGTCACCATTGAAACATATAGTCAACCACTGAATATAGTCCTGATATCCTCTCTGGGGTATGTGGGACGCTCGCCAACAGCCAGTGAAATAGCAGAGCGCAAAATTCAAAACAACAAATCTCATAATTCAAACTTCTCACACATACAAGTATTATACACCATTTTAAAGAAACTTCTCGTTAATCCAACCACAGTGTCTGATTTCAAAAAGGCTTTATGACAAAAGCATCCCATTAGATTGTTAGGACAGCATCTAGACAAGAATAACCACACAGCCATTTTCCAAGCAAGGAGAGGCGTCACAAAAACCAGAAATACAGCTAAAATTAATCAAGATCTTTGATGATCTTCATCAGATGGCACTCATAGGACTTCATGTTACACAATACATGTATGTTTTGCTCGATAAAGTTCATATTTATATCCAAAAACCCATTTTACATTGGCATGTAATGTTCAGAAATGTTTTGCCTCAAACCTCCGGTGAATGAGCACATCAATTTACAGAAATACTCATCATAAACGTTGATAAAATATACAACTGTTATGCATAGAATTAAAGATACACTTCTCCTTAATGCAACCGCTGTGTCAGATTTCAAAAAAGCTTTACGGCGAAAGCACACTGCAATAATCTGAGTACAGCGCTCAGTCACCAAAACAAGCCATACAGATACCCGCCATGTTGTGGAGTCAACAAAAGTCAGAAATAGCATTATTTAATATTCACTTACCTTTGATGATCTTCATCGGAAAGCACTCCCAGGATTCCCAGTTCCACAATAAATGTTTGTTTTGTTTCAATAAAATCCATATTTATGTCCAAATACCTCCTTTTTGTTCACATGTTCAGTTCACTATTCCAAATGCAGAAGGCGCATGCACAAAGTCCAGATGAAAAGTAAAAAATGTTGCATTACAGTTTGTAGAAACATGTCAAACGATGTATAGAATCAATCTTTAGGATGTTTTTATCATAAATCTTCAATAATATTCCAACCGGACAATTCCTTTGTCTTTAGAAATGAAAAGGAACTCAGCTTGCTCTCACGGCTGAGCGCGTGACTGAGATCATGCCGTTTTTCCAGACACCTGGTTCAAATAGCTCTTATTCTCTCTCCATTCACAGTAGGAGCCTGAAACAATGTTCTAAAGACTGTTGACATCTAGTGGAAGCCTTAGGAAGTGCAATATGACCCCACAGACACTGTATATTGGATAGGCAATCACTTGAAAAACTACAAACCTCAGATTTCCCGCTTCCTGGTTGGATTTTTCTCAGGTTTTTGCCTGCCATATGAGTTCTGTTATACTCACAGACATCATTCAAACAGTTTTAGAAACGTCAGAGTGTTTTCTATCCACATCTGCTAATAATATGCATATCCTAGCTTCTGGGCCTGAGTAGCAGGCAGTTTACTCTGGGCACGCTTTTCATCCGGACGTGAAAATACTGCCCCCTACCCCAAAGAAGATATCAGCTCTATTTTACACCAATGATGCTATGATGATTAAACTATCCTCATATTAAATTCTGCTTTGATGGGATTTGAAGTTTGGAGTTTGAAGCCATTACAGTATTACCGGGTAGTTTAAAACTGTCATGCACTTTCACTCTTTTTCCACTAGGGGGGAGTATGAATGTGTCTGTGTACAGTAGTAACAAGAAGAGGACAGTTCATTGCCTATGATTGAAGGAGCCATTTCTCTCTCTCTCTCACTGACCCCAGGCTACAACAGGGAACCAAATAAAGTGTTTCTCATGATTTATAAGTTTTATGATTTTTACTCAGATCCCTATTAACTGTTGAAGGAGCAGCAGCTATTCTTCCTGGGTTTCAAACAAAACATAGAACATGACAAAATACAGAACACTAATGGGCAGGAAGAGCAACACAAATGTAGTCATATCCATAACTCACCAACACAAATGTAGTCATATCCATAACTCACCAATCTTGCTTGTTCATACCTGATAGGTGTGTGTTGTTAGCCTCGTAGGAACCACCCTGGTCTCGCGAGCTTTCACTCTGTTTCGCTACACGGTAGCACAATGTAAGTTGGCGAGATTTGGATGGTTCTTACGAGGCTAATAACCCACACCTCTCAGGAATGAACAAACAAGATTGCAAATGGATAGCAGTCTAGGTCAGGGTTTCCCAAACTCGGTACTTGCCCCCTTTGTGCAAGTTTAGTTTTTTACCCTAGCACTACACAGCTGATTAAAATAATCAACGCTTGATGATGAGTTTGTTACTTGAATCAGCTGTGTAGTGCTAGAGCAAGATGTGCACCCGGGGGGGAAGGGGGGGCAGAGTTTGGGAAACCCTGGTCTAGACCATGGTGAGATAAGAGCTCACTAGAAGATGAGGAGGAACGCACATATAAATATAAATCTCAATTTGATAGAGAAGTACAAAGGAAAGAGAAAGGGAAATAGGTCACACACACACACCCACAGACAAACACACACAAACCAGATGAGGTCATTTCAGATATTTGTGGTTGTGTTGACCATGCTAATCTGTACCCAGATTCTCAGGCATTACACCACATCACTGTGTGAACATTAACCAGGTAGGCATGGGCAGAGATCTGTAGCCCCCCTCTCTCCTCTCAGGCTAGGTTCTGTTTTCACTGCCCTTTGTTTCTCTCCTTTTCCTTCTTTCACTCTTACTCTCTTTCTCACTCTCGTTTGCTAACTCTCTCTCTCTCAATGAAATTCAATTCAAAGGGCTTTATTGGAATGGGAAAATAAACAAGCAACACATTAGTAAACATTACACTCACAAAAAGTTTTAAAAGAATATAGACATTTCAAATGTTATATTATTGGCTATGTACAGTATCGTAACAATGTGCAAGTAGTTGAAGTATGAAAGCGAAAAAGCTTTTATGAAATCAACAAAGCATGAGAAGACTGCTTTTGTTTTGTTTGTCAATAAGGGTGTGCAGGGTGTATACGTGGTCTGTCCATTGGTATTTTGGTTAGAAGCCAATTTGACATTTGTTCAGGACATTGTTTTCACTGAGGAAATGTTGGAGTCTGCTGTTGATGATACTGCAGAGAATCTTTCAGAGATTGCTGCTGATGCATTTTCCACAGTAATTATTAGCCTATAAAGAGGAGGTCAGAGACCTCTTGTGGTGTCAGGACAACAACCTCTCCCTCAACGTGATCAAGACAAAGGAGATGATTGTGGACTATTTGACAGGGCTGTAGTGGAGCAGGTTGAGAGCTTCAAGTTCCTTGGTGTCCACATCACCAACAAACTATCATGTTCCAAACACACTAAGACAGTTGTGAAGAGGGCACGACAACTTCTATCCCCCCTCAGGAGACTGAAAAGATTTGGCATGGGTCCTCTGATCCTCAAAAAGTTCTACAGCTGCACCATTGAGAGCATCCTGACTGGTTGCATCACCACCTAGTATGGCAACTGCTCAGCCTCCGACCGCAAAGCACTACAGAGGGTAGTACGTACGGCCCAGTACATCACTGGGGCCAAGCTTCCTGCCATCCAGGACCTCTTTATTTTTTCTTTGGATGCCCCAAACAATCGGAAAGGGGATTCATCAGAGAAAATGACTTTACCCCAGTCCTCAGCAGTCCAATCCCTGTACCTTTTGCAGAATATCAGTCTGCCCTTGATGTTTTTCCTGGAGAGAAGTGGCTTCTTTGCTGCCCTTCTTGACACCAGGCCATCCTCCAAAAGTCTTCACCTCACTGTGCATGCAGATACACTCACACCTGCCTCCTGCCATTCCTGAGCAAGCTCTGTACTGGTGGTGCCCCAATCCCGCAGCTGAATCAACTTTAGGGGATGGTCCTGGCACTTGCTGGACTTTCTTGGGCGCCCTGAAGCCTTCTTCACAACAATTGAACCGCTCTCCTCGTAGTTCTTGATGATCCGATAAATGGTTGATTTAGGTGCAATCTTACTGGCAGCAATATCTTTGCCTGTGAAGCCCTTTTTGTGAAAAAAATGATGACGGCACGTGTTTCCTTGCAGGTAACCATGGTTGACAGAGGAAGAACAATGATTCCAAGCACCACCCTCCTTTTGAAGCTTCCAGTCTGTTATTTGAACTCAATCAGCATGACAGAGGGATCTCCAGCCTTGTCCTCGTCAACACTCACACCTGTGTTAACGAGAGAATCACTGACATGATGTCAGCTGGTCCTTTTGTGGCAGGGCTGAAATGCAGTGGAAATGTTTTTTGGGATTCAGTTCATTTGCATGGCAAAGAGGGACTTTGCAATTAATTGCAATTCATCTGATCACTCTTCATAACATTCTGGAGTATATGAAAATGTCCATCATACAAACTGAGGCAGCAGGCTTTGTGAAAATTAATATTTTTGTCATTCTCAAAACTTTTGGCCACGACTGTACATGTTACCTCAATTACCTTGACTAACCGGTACCCCTGCACATTGATTCTGTAGCAGATTCCCCTGTATATAGCCTCGCTACTGTTATTTTATTGTTGCTCCTTAATTATTTGTTATATTTCTATTTTTTTTCTTCTTAAAACTGCATTTTTGGTTAAGGGCTTGTAAGTAAGCATTTCACTCTAAGGTCTACAACTGTTGTATATGGTGCATGTGACAAATAACATTTGATTTGATTTGATAAAGTAGTCTGCAGTACTACTGCCAAGATATGAGCTAAAGGTGTACCTAATGTAGGAGTCCCCACGAAGCCTACTATTGACTATGTAGATACCCACGACACGCAAGAGCTGTAAGAGTTGTGACCTGTTTTTGTTGGTTATGTTGTCGTAGTTGTGTCTGGGGGGGAATATGGGGGAGGGAATGCTGTCACCTCCAGGTAGGTGCTTGTCCCCATGTGTGCTGAGGGTGTCAGGTTCTTGTCCCGTGTGGCTCAGTTGGTAGAGCATGGTGTTTGCAACACCATGCTCTAATTCCCACAGGGGACCAGTATGGGAAAAAAAAAGAAATGTATGAAATGTATTCACTACTGTAAGTTGCTCTGGATAAGAGCGTCTGCTAAATGAGTTAAATGTAAAATGTTGTCCATTTCTGGCATTTAGGTCACCACAGACTAGTACATGTCCATGGTCCTGGAAATGATTGATCTCCCCCTCTAGGATGGAGAAGCTGTCTTCATTAAAGTATGGGGATTCTAGTGGGGGGATATATGTAGCACACAGGAGGACATTTTTCTCTGTTGAGATCATTTCCTTTTGAAGTTCTAGCCAAATGTAAAATGTTCCTGTTTTGATCAATTTAAACAGAGTGAGTTAGGTCTGCTCTATACCAAACTAGCATTCCCCTTGAGTCCATTCCCTGTTTCACACCTGGTAGTTTAGTGGATGGGACTACCAGCTCTCTGTAACCTAGAGGGCAACCAGTGGGTGCATATCCTTTATACCGTACCATGTTTTTTGTAGGATGACAATGTCTGCATTTTTTTTTTATTTGGTGAAGTCCACGTTCCTGCTTGTTAGGTCAATGGCAGATGACCTCCGGCCTTGGATATTCCAGGATGAGATAGAGAAAGCTTTGTGTTCCATAAAGTGTCCAATGTTGTTAGTTGTGTGGTTTGGCCTCAGAACAGCAAGTGTGTGCAGAGTCTGCTGAGCATCTGATACATGTCATTGGCTTGGGCTAGTGTAAAAGTGGGGGTTGGGCCTGTTTGCCTGCGTGTATGTGTGACTTTCATGTGGAGGCCCTTTTTGCGGGAGTTGGGGGGCTGCCATGTATAGGTGGACCTGCTCGTAAAGGCTGTTCAAGTCAAGGGTGTAGTGGTGGGCCAGGTAAACATTTGGTTTTGAGGCACAGTCACGGGAGATACTTGCATTTACCCACTGTATTGTAGCAGGATGGAAGTATTTTTGTGTTAGCAGGGAGGAGATAACCACTTGTACGTTGGGGAATGTAGAAGAATCTCTCTCTCTCTCTCTCTCTCTCTCTCTCTCAGCCCTCTAGACCCCCTCAATGCTGAGATTCCTCAGTGACTCATTGGCCTGTTTTCCAGGGTTAGTGAATGTGTAACTGGGGTTTTCTAACGGCCGTTGGCAAACCACCAACAAACCAAAGCTCCCTAAAACAGATCTCACAATCGTTGTTTAACCTGAATTGTAGTTACATCTTGAAAGGAAATGCTGTTTCAGTAATTATAAGGGGGAAATTATGGTTTCTCTTCATTGGTCTACTACTACTACTTCTACTACTGCTGCTACTACTGCTACTGCTACTACAACTACTACAAACACACACACACACTCAAAGATATGACACACACAGGATGTGTCTAAAGCAGCAGTGCACCCCTACACGCATGCGTAGGCCTGTCTATATGCACACTCTTACTTAATTATCTTCCTTTCCAATTATCTTCCTTTCCTTTCTCACTCTTCATCCCTCTTCTAAAGGAAAGCATGGCAACCCAATCTTTCTAGCAATGACAGTAGGTTTGAGTAATGTCAAAGGCAAGAAAGAAGGAGAGACTGACAAACAAGTAATGGAATTGTTTCTGTTGACGCCATGCCAGTGTGTCCAAAGGTAAAAAAAGCCAGTGTCTCAACACCAACCAGTCCAACAGCATTCCTGCCTATGTAGAAAAAGGAGGAAGGGAAGCGCTGCTAAGGTACACAATAGTAGATTGTGGTAGACAGAAGGGGCTCTTTGGTAAAAGTGGTAAATTGGTCATCAAAAAGAAAGGAGGACAAAGGCACTCTTCATATAATCAATTTTTATGGCAAGTTCAATGGAAATAAAGTTTAAAAACTCTGACGTGTTTCGGCTGCATGGCCTTTGTCAGGCAGCATTCCTGCCTAACCTCTGTTTTCTCTTTTAATATGGAAAGGAAGGGGACAATTGGCGTTGTGAAATTTGGGGGAAATGATTACCTTCTTTACAGGTAGAGGTAATCAGCAGAGATCACTCAGGAGGTCACAACTTCAAAGCTGTTATGACATAACTCCTCACCTGCATAACTGTTTACGCACATCAGGCAATAACCATATAGAGCGGCCCATTCAATTCCTGCCCGGGGGGGGGGGGGGCATTACTATTTCAGGTTACAAAAAAACACCAGGTCATTCGTGAACGTTTAAAACTAGATATAAAGTATGTAGCAATTATAATGGACCTATACGTTTTCAAATATCTGCTCTTTTTCTGGACCGCAAATTGGTTTTGACAAACAAATCGGTCCCCAAAAAAATCTGTGCGGCCCTCTGCTGAATTTTGAAATCTTGATGTGGCCCAGCGAGCCAAAATTATTGCCCACCCCTGCTATACACCGACACTATAACCTCTGATAAAACTCCTCTATTAAAGCCACTGTATACTGACAACATGCCAATACTGTGACGGGAAATGCTATTTATAATGCTACTTATCTGTTTTCTCAGTAAGGCAAGGATAACCTTTGACCTCTACAGTCAACGCCTTACCTCACTCAAATACAAACTTGAGTACTTTAAGAACCCTCTCCCTTTTCCCATGCAAACGAAACTACGCACAAGGGATTTCATGCATTAACCTGTTACACTGTAAGATAGAAGTAGAACTAAAACCATTATCACCCTTTGAATGACATGAGCTAAGATACTCAGGCCTCCGTCTTTGCACCAAAGAATCCTACAGTATACGTGTATTGACCTTTATCAGTCACTAAGAGGTGACAGTGAGCCACAACAACCCACTGTCCCCCATCAACTTGACACTAAAAACCACACACCAAAGCCAAACGGCTCCAGGCTCTGCAGCACACAATAGAAGGATTAGGTATATTTGAGGGGTGGTTTATTGTCTAATTGCCCATTCAGTCTACAATCAAACGACTGCCTCTGCTCTGCATCCAAGTTTCGGTGCAGCTCTCTTTGAGCCAGACGCAGTTTCATCTAATGACACATTGACTAGATGCCAGCTGGTGCCTCTCACCCTTAGTTCCATGTCTCAGTAGATTCCAGTTAGACTGTTATCAATATGCTGCACCCCGACATGGGTATAACCAGAAAAGCGTATAGGATTATAAATGAAATAAAAGCAATATATATTTTTTTTTATAAACAATACACATAATCTAGAAAAATAAATAAATTAAGAAATATCAGATAGAGCAATGTCAGAGAGTGGAATATAAATATATACTGAACAAAAATATAAATGCAACATGTAAAGTGTTGGTCCAATGTTTCATGAGCTGAAATAAAGGATCCCAGAAATGTTCCATATGCACAAAAAGCTTAATTCTCTCAAATTTTGTGCACAGATTTGTTTACATCCCTGTTTGTGAGCATTTCTCCTTTGCCAAGATAATCCATCCACCTGACAAGTTTGGCATATCAAGATGCTGATTAAACAGCATGATCATTACACAGGTGCACCTTGTGCACCACAATAAAAAGCTACTCTAATATGTGCAGTTTTGTCACAATAGAATGCAACAGATGTCTCAAGTTTTAAGGGAGTGTGCAATTGGCATGCTGACTGCAGGAATGTGTAAGGATCGATGCTGGTAGAGATGAGAAGCAGGTACAGGAAGTGAACATTTAATTATCAACGGACATGGAACGGAACAGGACAAGACAGCACCTGGACAAGAACACATAACGATATTAATGCAGACACAAGGAAAACACGGGGAAGCAGACAGTTATAGACAGGAAAATCAACAAAGGGAAGGAGTCCAGGTGAGTCCAATGAGCGTTGCTGCACGTAATGATGGTGACAGGTGTGCGTAATGAAGGGCAGCCTAGCACCCTCATGCACCAGAGAGGGAGAGTGACAGTACCCCGGGTGCCACCCGGCATCCCACCTGGGCGAGCCTGATGGGCCGGCCGAGGCATGGGCGCTGGACAAGCCGGCTGGGGCATAGAAGCCCAACAAACCGGCAGAGACGTGGGAGCCTGGCGAGCCGGCTCAGGCATGGGAGCCTTAAGATCCGCCTGGGGCTTGAAAGCCCAACAATCCCGCTGAGGCGTGGGAGCCCGACGAACTGGCTGAGGCGTGGGAGTCTGGCAAGCCGGCTGAGGCGTGGGAGCCCTTTGGGCCGGTTGAAGCATGACGTGGGGTAGGCACCTGCCGAGCCCACTGAGGCAAGACGATCTCTCAAGCCAGCTAAGGCGTAGAAGCCCGACAAGCTAGCTGAGGCACCTCGGTTCCCTCGGCAATAGCACCCGGAACCGACGTCACCAACCAAAACTCCCTAATGCTTATTTTAGTGGTGTCTGCATTCTGTAAGGATCGACACTGGTAGAGACGAGAAGAAGGTACAGAGAGTGAACATTTAATTATCAACGGACATGGAACGGAACAGGACATGACAGCGTCTGTACAAGAACACATAACATCAATGCAGACACAGGGAAAACACGGGGAAGCAGACAGTTATAGACAGAGCAATCAACAAAGGAAAGGAGTCCAGGTGAGTCCAATGAGTGTTGCTGCGCGTAATTATGGTGACAGGAGTGCGTAATGAAGGGCAGCCTGGTGCCCTCGAGCGCCAGAGAGGGAGAGCGGGAGCAGGCGTGACAGATTGTCCACCAGAGCTGTTGCCAGAAAATGTTATGTTAATTTCTCTATCATAAGCCACCTCCAAAATAATTTTAGAGAATTTGGCAGTACGTCCAACTGGTCTCACAACCGCAGACCATCTGTATGGCGTCATGTAGGCAAGCGGTTTGCTGATGTCAACGTTGTAAACAGAGTGCCCCATGGTGGTGATGGGGTTATGGTATGAGCAGGCATAAGCTACGGACAATGAACATAATTGCATTTTATTGCTGGCAATTTGAATGCACAGAGATACCATGACAACATCCTGAATCCCATTGTTGTGCCATTCATCCGCCACCATCACTTCATGTTTCAGCATGATAATGCATGGCCCCTGTCGCAAGGATCTGTACACAATTCCAAGGAGCTGAAAATGTCCCAGTTCTTCTATTGCCTGCATACTCACCAGACATGTCACTCACTGAGCATGTTTGGGATGCTCTGGATTGACGTGTATGACAGCATGTTCCAGTCCCGCCAATATCCAAAAACTTTGCACAGCCATTGAAGAGGAGTGGGACAACATTCCACAGGCCACAATCAACACCTTGATCAACTCTATGTGAAGGAGATGTATCGCACTGCATGGTCTGGTCACACCAGATACTGATTGATTTTATGACCCACGCCCCTATCTTATTTCTTAAGGTATCTGTGACCAAAAGATGCATATCTGTATTCCCAGTCATGTGAAACCCATAGATGAAGGCCTAATTCATTTATTTCAATTGACTGATTTCCTTATATGAACTGTGACTCCGTAAAAACTTTGAAATTGTTGCATGTTGAGTTTATATTTTTGTTCGGTATATATGCATACAGTATATATTAGAGGTCGACCGATTAATCGGAATGGCCGATTAATTAGGGCCGATTTCAAGTTTTCATAACAATCGGAAATCGTTATTTTTGGACGCCGATTTGGCAGATTTTTTTTTTCTTCTTCTTTTTCTTTTTTAAGACCTTTATTTAACTAGGCAAGTCAGTTAAGAACACATTCTTATTTTCAATGACGGCCTAGGAACGGTGGGTTAACTGCCTTGATCAGGGGCAGAACGACAGATTTTTACCTTGTCAGCTCAGGGATTCAATCTTGCAACCTTATGGTTAACTAGTCCAACGCTCTAACCACCTGCTTTACATTGCACGCCACGAGGTTACGCGAATGCAGTAAGAAGCTAAGGTAAGTTGCTAGCTAGCATTAAACTTATCTTATAAAAAACAATCAATCAATCATAATCACTAGTTGATGGTTGATGATATTACTAGTTTATCTAGCCTGTCCTGCGTTGCATATAATCGCTTAGGTACACGTTGCTCCAACCATAAACATCAATGCCTTTCCTAAAATCAATACACAAGTATATATTTTTAAACCTGCATATTTAGCTAAAAGAAATCCAGGTTAGCAGGCAATATTAACTAGGTGAAATTGTGTCATTTTGCGTTCATTGCACGCAGAGTCAGTGTATATGCAACAGTTTGGGTCGCCTGGCTCGTTGCGAACTAATTTGCCAGAATTTTACGTAATTATGACATAACATTGAAGATTGTGCAATGTAACAGGAATAACGTTTTGTTTGAGATGATAGTTTCCGGATTCGACCATATTAATGACCTAAGGCTCGTATTCCTGTGTGTTATTATGTTATAATTAAGTCTATGATTTGATAGAGCAGTCTGACTGAGCGATGGTAGGCAGCAGCAGGCTCGTAAGCATTCATTCAAAATAGCACTTTCGTGCGTTTTGCCAGCAGCTCTTCGCAATGCTTCAAGCATTGCGCTGTTTATGACTTCAAGCCTGTCAACTCCCGAGATTAGGCTGGTGTAACCGATGTGAAATGGCTCCTCCTTTCTCATGTGTTACCCTTCCTGCAGGCTCATCTGACATGACCCTCCAGCATGACAATGCCACCAGCCATACTGCTCGTTCTGTGCGTGATTTCCTGCAAGACAGGAATGTCAGTTTTCTGCCATGGCCAGCGAAGAGCCTGGATCGCAATCCCATTGAGCACGTCTGGGACCTGTTGAATCGGAGGGTGAGGGCTAGGGCCATTCCCCCCAGAAATGTCCGGGAACTTGCAGGTGCCTTGGTGGAAGAATGGGGTAACATCTTACAGCAAGAACTGACAAATCTGGTGCAGTCCATGAGGAGGAGATGCACTGCAGTACTTAATGCAGCTGGTGGCCACACCAGATACTGACTGTTACTTTTGATTTTGACCCCCCCCTTTGACCCCCCCCCCCCTCCTCACATTATTCAATTTCTTTTAGTCACATGTCTGTGGAACTTGTTCAGTTTATGTCTCAGTTGTTGAATCTTGTTGTGTTCACACAAATACTTACACGTGTTAAGTTTGCTGAAAATAAACGCAGTTGACAGTGAGAGGACGTCATGAGTTTATGTATATATACACAGAACAGGTGTGTACAGCAGTAGTTATATAGGATGAGCCATGACTAGAATACAGTATAAGCTGTACATAAAGTGTGTAAAACAGTATGTAAACATCATTAAAGTGACCAGTGCTCTAAGAGCAGGGCTCTATGTACATAGGGAAGCAGTCTCTAAGGTGCAGGGTAGAGTACCGGGTGGTTGCCAGCTAGAACAGGGACTAAGGCTTATGGTGACTGTTTAATAGTCTGATGGCCTGGATATAGAAGCTGTTTCTCAGTCTACCGGTTCCAGCTTTGATGCACTTGTACTTCCTCCACCTTTTAGATGGTAGAGGGGAGAACAGGCCGTCGCTTGGGTGGATGAGGTCCTTGATGAACTTCTTGGCCTTCCTGTGACATCGGGTGATATAAATGTCCTGGAGGGCATGCAGTGTGCCCACGGGTGATGCGTTAGGCTGACCGCACCATGCTCTCAATATGTGGATGTGGATGGGGGCATGCTCTCTCTGCTGTCTCCTGTAGTCCATGATCAGCTCCTTTGTTTTGTTGAGGGAGAGGGTATTTTCCTGGCACCATTCCACCATGGCTCTCACCTTCTCCCTATAGGCTGTCTCATAATTGTTGGTAATCAGGCCTAGTACTGTTGTGTCATCAGCAAACTCGATGATTGAGTTTGAAAAGTGTGTGGTCACGAAGTCATGGGTGAAGAATACAGGAGGGGGCTGAGCAAGCACCCCTGTGGGGCCCCCATGTTGAGGATCAGCGTGGCAGAGGTGTTGTTGCCTACCTTCACCACTTGGGGTCAGCCAATCAGGAAGTCCAGGACCCAATTGCACAGGGAGGGGTTCAGACCCAGGGCTCTGAGCTTGGAGGGCACTATGGTGTACAAGACTGATGAACAGCAGACTTACATTGGTATTTATCTTGTCCAGGTGGGATAGGGCAGAGTGCAGTGCAATGGCGATTGCATCGTCCTTGGATCTGTTGGGGCGATATGTGAATCGAAGTGGGTCAAGGGTGTTGGTCAAGGTGGAGGTGATATGGTCCTTGACACACTTAAATTACTTACATCTGCCACGGAGAACGAGAGCACACAGTCCTTGTAAGCGATGGGGGCCCACATCGGCGGGCCCCTCGAAGCAGGCGAAGGTGTTTAGCTCTTTATAATCTGTCAGAGTCCCTGCTACATTCGTCTTGTGTCTGTGCCATTGAATTGAGACTCCACTTTCTCCTTATACTGTCATTTTGCCTCTTTCATTGCTTACAGAGGTCATAGCAGGTCTGTTTGTACACATCCATGTTCCCAGTCACCTTGCCATGGGGTAAATGCGGTGGTTTGTGCCTTCAGTTTTGCGCGGATGCTGCCATCTATGAACAGTTTTTGGTTTGGAAAAGTTCTAATCGTCACAGTGGGAACAACATCCTCTATGCACTTCCTGATGAACCCAGTCACCGAGTCAATGTATACATCGATACTATTCTCAGAGGCGACCTGGAACATTTCCTAGTCCTAGTGATCAAAACAATCTTGAAGCACAGATTCCGATTGGTCATACCAACGTTGAACAGTCCTTACCACTGGAGTTTCCTGATTAAGTTTCTGCCTATAGGTGGGGGGGGAGTGGGATCTGATTTGCTGAAGGGAGGGTTGGGGAGAGCCTTGTAGCCATCCCGGAAGGGAGAGTAGCAATGATGTTGCATGTGCAGTACAGGAGATGTGTTGATAGAATTTCAGTAACATTTTCCTCAGATTTCCTTTAATAAAGTCCCCAGTTACAATAAATGAGGCCTCCAGATATGCAGTTTCCAGGTTGCACATAGTCCAAGGAAGTTCCTTGAGGGCCGTTGTGGTGTCGGAATGGGGGGGAATATACGGTCAAAAATGTGGACACACCTACTCATTCAACGATTTTTCTTTATTTGTAAAACATGTTTTTAAATAATGATCCACTGTAGTTTATCTTTGCTTCTCTTTGAGCTGTTCTTATCATAATATGGATTTGGTCTATTACCAAATAGGTCTATCTATTGTATACAACCCATACCTTGTCACAATCCAAATGATTGGCTCAAACGCATTAAGAAGGAAAGAAATTCCATCAATTTACTTTTAACAAGGTACACCTGTTAATTGAAATGCATTGCAGTTGACTATATCATAAAGCTGGTTGAGAGAATACCAAGTGTAAGAATCGACGCTGGAGTAGAGAAGCAGGTACGGAGAGTGAACATTTAATTATGAACGGACATGGAACAGGACAGGGACAGCGTCAGAACAAGGGGAACAAAAATGACATGACGACAATAATGCTGAAGCGGGGAACAGAGCTCGTGAACAGACAGATATAGGGGAGGTAATGAGAGCAGGTGATTGAGTCCAGGTGAGTTCAATGAATCGCTGATGTGCATGACGAGGGAAACAGGTGTGCGTAATGATGGTGGTAGGAGTGCATAGTGGTTGGCAGCCTGGCACCCTCGAAAGCGGGAACAGGCATGACAGCCAAGAGTGTGCAAAGCTGAAAATAGTAGAAAATAGCAAAAATAAAGAAAAACCTCTTGAATGAGTAGGTGTTTCCAAACTTTTGACTGGTACTGTACATGGCAGTGACGATGAATAAAGACAATTATCTTTGGAGGTAATGCGATCAGCATTTGATGGTGAGGTTTTCCAGATCGGGAGAACAAAAGGACTTGATTTCCTGTACATTACCACAATCACACCATGAGTTATTAATCATGAAACAAACCCATCCTCCTTTCTTTTTACCAGACAGTTCTTTCTTCCTGTCTACGAGATGGATGGAGAACCCCAATGGCTGAATGGATGGGGACAATATGTCCGGAGAGAGCCATGATTCTGTAAAACAGAGTATGTTACAGTCCCTGATGTCTCTCTTGAAGGAGATCCTCGACCTGAACTTGTCTACTTTATTGTCCAGGGACTGAACATTAGCGAGTAATATACTCGGAATAGATGGATGGTATGCAAGCCACCTGAGTCTGACTAGGGCCCCGCTCCTTCTACCTCTTCTCTGGCATCAGTGTTTTGTTGCAGCTGACTAGGGAAGTTCAAACAAAGGATCCAGGATGAATTTCTTAAGGCAACATCTCTGCCACCACCTAACAAGTCCCACTATGACTCTGCAAACAAAGCCAATCAGAAAACTTCATGTTGTGTTTGTTTTGGCAAGCCAGACAATGTCTCTGGAAAATCTTATTTAAAATGGCCACTGAACCTGCGTCATGGTAACCATATCAAGTGAATGACTTGCAGTGTCAGGTCCTCGCGTTGGGTAAACATGTGTGGAGCTGTGGCTGAACCAGTCCACTGAGCTAAGGTCAACAGCAAATGTTGGAACAAATTACTTAATTCCTCAGAAATAAACCTCAGAGGTGGTGATGTGTGTGCGTGTGCGTGTGTGCGTGCGAGTGTGCACTCATGTGTAAGTGAGTGCGTGTGTGGCAGGTATCAATGTCGGGAAAGTAGCTAAATCTGGTGCGACGCGTCATTTCTCAGTACTCTTGAGACTTTGGTGTTTGTTGTGCATTGTCACTGCCAAATAAAGTGACGGAAAACATGATATGAACGAAACATGTGGTTTCGATATGTTTCATGTGTTTGACACCGTCCCATTAATTCCAAACCAGCCTCACTCTCTCCACCCATCAACTCCCCCTCCCTTCCACCCCTTCCTTCTGTCTTTGTCTTCCCATTCTACACACCCGCCAATGCTCTTGAGCTTCATCATGGAGAGAAGGAGTGAGGGAGACGGGAGGCACTACGTGGAGTGTGTGAGTGTGTCGGGGGGTGGCATAGCGGGAGGGCAGGTTTGTTTGGTTTTTCACTGTTCTCTGGAAGAGAGGGAGAGGGAGGGGGAGAGAAGAGAGAGGGGGGTGTGACCCATGCCATGGCTTAATGGTACCATGGAATTCCCCCCCAGTTTACCCTGACCTGGCCCCTCCCACCTATCTTACTTGGCTATAAAGCCTTACACAGGTAAATCTAGCAACAGGTACATCTTTTACTCTATAGAGAGAGAGCTAAAGGGAGAGATAGAGAAGAAATAGAGTTAAGATTAACCGTGTACTGACAAGCTCTCGGAGTGAATCACAAACACCGGACTCTAAATCAAACTGTGGAGTATTATCATCGCTACCTGTTCATCGTTACCTGTTCATTGCTACCTGTTCATCGCTACCTGTCGGTCGCCTCAGAATCAGGTACGTGTGGAGATGGAGGTGCTCTTTGGGGAGTAATGGGGTGGGTGTTTTGGTCAGGGGTCACAAGCACCTTGACAGCATATGTTTTTGCGTATATTCACGCACAGCAGAGGAAAGTAAACAAAAACTGGTGTGTATTCATACACAGACAAATATTTTGCATAGATGCAAAGTACAACCACAGTGACCCACTTCAAATCAATGAATATAATGCATGTTTCACTAACACAACAATATCCAAATGTTGATCATCCTTGTGTGCGCACTGAATGGCTCACTCAATTGTCACCAATGGCTCACTCAATTGGTGAATGCACCAATTTGTAAGTCGCTCTGGATAAGAGCGTCTGCTAAATGACGTAAATGTAAATGTCTCCTAGTTAGAGAAAACATGTATATATGTGTTAATGAATCTATGTCCATAAACAGCATTCTAATGTCTTACTAACTGGACTGTCTCCTGGTTGTAGATCGCCCATGTCGTCTGCCAGTGAGCTGTGTAGGATCCTGACCAACGCTAACATGACCATGTACCAGACTGGGAGCTCAGAGCCGCTGCAGCCCAGCCTCACCACGGTGTCTCTGCCTGCCGTAGGAGACCTGCTGCACCTCTCAGACCTTTCCTCATGCAGTGCCAATATACTGGGTGAGAACAGTTATTAATACTTTTTTAGGATTTTTTTGTTGTTGACAGGGACAGTGTACAAAAAAAAAGAAGAATTCCCAATATACTGAGAAATTCTGCATTTCACCAGATTTAGCTAACAACTCATTTCCATCTGCGGTCACCTGGACCCTATAGGCGTCTTACAAAAATGCCTCTTCATAATAACTGAGAGCACCCAGAAGATGATACAAATATGATGTCTATTGAAGGAAGAAACGATAGACACAAACTGAAAAATGACAGAAGAGGATGTGTAACTTTCTCTGCTTTGTTATCAGCATGTGGGATACTTTAGTCCCTGATATGTCATTTTGTGTTGATCACCTGGGAAACCACAGTGTGGATGTGTGTAATTTTTTCTTAGAGGATCTTTATTCAGTCATGAGTTTTGGCGGTTGTTTGGTTTTAGTCGTTGTGTCGGCTGGTGAAGTCCGTGGATATTTCCCATTGTCTCACCCTGGATAGACCTATTGGCTGAGCTTGTTGGCAGACACTCAGTCGACGCGCACATTAAACATACTGCGTATCCTTAAGCGAAACTGTCAGACAGACAGGGGACTGGCTGAACTTTGCAATGACCTCATTTAGAAGGCTGTTTAATCATTAACCGGGACAATGTTTAACTTGTATTTAATAGAGGAATGCGGCCTTTTCATCTTTCAGACGTCTCAAGCTTTATTTTGTTTGCCGTAGCCTATAGCTAGTGATAAGTGGTGACTAGACAGAGCGACAGCAGAGCAGAGATAAACTAGGCAGCAGAGATAAACCTGGCAGCAGAGATAAACTAGGCAGCAGAGATAAACTAGAGCCAGACATCCTGACTTGGCCAGACCACAAAATCAGATTTTCACAGGTCCAGATCAGGATCTGGGTTCTTGGTGGGTTGTCATTTATTTGGAAAACGTGAGTTATTGTGGGTGGTTAGATTGACAAAGGTTTTCTATTTTAAATGTTCTATAATAGTTATGACTGAAAACATAATGTGTAATTTCTATCTATCCAGATTGAATCTATATCAAATTACTTTATTCTTGTTATGTAACTATAGTTAAAAAAAATAAAAGTGCTATGTATGTAAAATGTACATGTAACAACAAAAGAAAAAGCTGTAAAAAAAAAAAGATTGTTTAATCTCAAAAGAGGGATAGTGATTTTACAATGACAGCATGTCTCACACACATGAACACACACAAACATACACAGACACACACAGTGCACAAATCTAACTCCCCCCTCCACCTCTGTGTCCTCTAGCTCAATGGTATGACCTGAACCCTCAGTACTGGAGCAAGCAGAACGTTTTGGAGTGGATCAGTTTTCACGTGGAGCGCACTAAGTTTGATGCCAGCACACTGAGCATGTCCTACTGCTCCACGGATGGACCTACACTTTGCCAACTGACCAGAGATCAGCTGTTAAACATGTTTGGAATGTCCCTCGGGACTCAGCTCTACCAGAGCCTGGTGGAACTCAAGGCCAAATACGGTAAGGATCTGATGGAAGTGAAATTAATAAACTTTATTGATGATCATAAAAGGGGGAATCTTAGATTTGGCTCCGGGAACAAACACAGACATTTTAGTAATTTAATTTAGACAATTTATTTGTCAATATAGTAATGATTCAGTCATTAAATATATTTTGGTGTCTGTCATTTCGGTTCCAGATCTGAATGAGACCTGCAAGCTTCTGGACAACTTCCTGGAGGAGTTCCCAGACTTCCCTCTGCTCAGCACAGTAGAAGTGAACGAAGGTAAACACCTCCTCTCGTCTTTTCTTCCCACTTCCTACTACCACGCCAAAGCCTCAAGTGTTAAAAGGACACATTTGCTGACATTGTGATGTTACTGTTACAGTTGTGAGAGACACCAGCTACACTGACTTCTCACACATCTTCAAGAACTTCGAAAACATGAAGCCGCTCAGCGATAACGGATACGAGTCCGACAGCATGCACAGCTCCTCATCAGGTGAGTGGTGTCCCTCTTTCCTCTTCTTCTCCTTTATCGTCACTCCTCTCATCTCCCTTCCCCCAAATCTTCTCACATCACTCGATCAGTGTGTGATTGGTTTGGCCTGTATCACTGAGCCCATGGCCTTATTAATCGATCAAGGCAGGACGAAGGAGCGGCCGTATTGAAAGTGTTTTCCTTCCTCTCTCCCTGTCCCCAGGTGGAATGCTGAGCTTCCAGAACCCCAGCTCTCCAGAATCCAGGAGCAGTGAGTCCGACCCAGAGTTCTCCTACCCTCAGTTCACAAGTGAGTACAACTTTTCATAAGTGGACGTCACATTCTTGAACTTCAGACGGGTGAGCCTTGAAAGTGCATGTCTCTTTGAAAGCCGGTCTGGTGTTCTAAACTCCGGAACTGTTGTGTTTGACAGAAGTGCACATAAAGACAGAGAGGGGAGAGATGAAGAAGAGAGGCAGAGGAAGACCTCCCAAACTCAGCCGAGACCCCAAACACTTCTACCAGACCTCCACAAAGAGCAAACATGGTGAGTGGCTCTTCTCATTCTAACACACACACACACACACACATACACACACACACACACACACCAATGTCAACAACTGTTTTCAATGGTGCTCTGTAGAAGCACAGTTTTATCAGTCATGTGATTTGCATACATTTTTGCATCTGGTACTGAAAACAGCCACAGTCAAAACATCACAGGTGCTTTTAGGTCATAGACCAATAACCACACATGCACACTCGCACGGACACACACACAAACACACACACGCATGCGCACACACACACACACACAAACACAAGCACACCTGCTCTACCTCATCCTTGCTGGCTTAAGCACACACACACACACCTGCGCTGTCTTACACACACCTAACGCTAGCTCTCCCTTGTCCCCCTATAGCGCCTCGTGGGACACACCTGTGGGAGTTCATTAGGGACATCCTGATCCACCCAGAGCAGAACCAGAACCAGGCTCTGATGAAGTGGGAGGACCGCCGTGAGGGTGTCTTCAAGTTCCTCAAGTCTGAGGCTGTGGCCCAGCTGTGGGGGCAGAAGAAGAAGAACAGCAGCATGACCTATGAAAAACTCAGCCGCGCCATGAGGTAGGAAACCATGGTGATATAGTAGCACCATCATGGCAACTAGCCATGGAAACTCTAATCCTAGCAACCAAGCTAAACAGAGCTAACCAGTTGAGGATGAAGTTAGATTTGTTTTTGTGTCGACAATGATAAACCATTGCCTGGTCATAAGACTAACCTGTGGCTCTCCTTCCTCCCTCCCTCCTATAGATACTACTACAAGAGAGAGATCCTGGATAGAGTGGACGGTAGACGGCTGGTCTATAAGTTTGGGAAGAATTCCACCGGCTGGAAGGTGGAAGAGATCGAGCTGCATGGCATGTGAGATACAAGGCAGGAGACAGGACAGGTAGAGACCAATGGCCAAGACTGGCGAGGGTATAAACTGGTCAGACCAGTTCCCCTGGGTCCTATTGTAGATAGGATGGCCCAGTCTCTGGATGATAGCTCTACTCTACCTGAAAGAATATAAAGACACTTACTTCTCTTCTTCCAGGGGAGGTGTTGCAGAAAATTTAAGCCAGTGTTTTTGGCTCCAGTAGGTTTTATGAACCGATATAGTTATTGTACAGTAATTATGTGTATTTCGATTTTGAATCAGGCATTGTTGTGGACATTGCTCTGGGCCTACCAGAGGTAGGTAGGATGATGTGTCTGTATATTTGTTTTCAGTTACATTCTCTCTGGGATAGATAATAGTGGTCCTATATGACTGTATGGTCCTGGATATCTCAGTTGGTAGAGCATAGTGCTTGCAATGCCAGGAACGTGGGTTCAATTCCTGGGATCACCCCTATGTGAAATGTATGCACGCATGACTGTAAGTCCCTTTGGATAAAAGTGTCCGCTAAATATAACAATAAAGGCATTTAGGTAAGCACCTTACATTGTGCGGGAGTAACTCACCTTGTGTGTCACTATGACAACCACCCTGGGCATTATGATTTTTACTCTGGCAATGTAAGCACTGGGTATTATACGAATCTGTTTGTATTGTTTTTTGTTTCTATTAATATTTAACAAGTGACAGTCTATCCCTGTGCCGCCTATCATTTTTATATGTCTATTTGCAAGACGGCTAGTTGCCAAACTTTTGACTTCTAAATTGAGCCAATGGTTAGAAGAGCCTCATGTTGTGTTTTACTCTTCTGGGAGTTATGGGTATATAACGTCTTGTGTTAAATTGTAAACCTGATATGAAGGAGGGAGGAGACAAAATGGAGGAAAAACAAAAGATAGAGAAGAGGGAGAGGGAAACAAAATGAAGGAATACTCATTCTAAACTATTGGTGAGACGACGTTGTGCACGTCACTGTTTCAGCGTAAATGTTGTCTATGAAGTATGTGTCCTTTATAGCCATATTAATAATAATAATAAATATCTCACCAGACGAGACCTACGTCAGATTAAAACAATTCAGCGACTCAACTCCTGTTCTTTATGATTATTAGTTCTGTTATTCAGCTGGTCTGTTCCCTTCTAGATCGCTCAATAACATGAGTATGAGAATTCAGTCTCAGATTGTATCGTTTGTGATATTTTCACACGCATGTATGTACAGCACATTGTCTTATTTTGTACAGTTAAGAGCCTTTTTACGGAAATAAACTGTTTTAAGTAATGTAAGTGTCCTTGTGTATTTGGTACAAAATGGACTATTATGTTTGAAAGAAAATCACATAGTACCCCAACTGAACATAAACTTGTATTGAAAGCACTCCTAATTCAATAATAGCATCAGGTATATTAAAATATATTAAAGTAATATTCTCTCCCTTGACATGTCTTTTTCACATCTCAACCACCTGTTCAACCTCAGTATAACATCTCATCTGGAGGACGAGTCGGTTGGCAGTCTGACTCCTGCCATCCATTGTCAGACAAGACAATAAACACAGAAGTTGGGCCGTTCTGGCTCGGTCAAGGCCTATTTACTTACAGAACAAGACGTTTAGCACAGAGGTCATCCTAGGTGTGTAATCACAATTTAATCGACTGCCATTTTCAGATCCATGTCAAGTTTCTCCTTAACACGAAGCAGCGCTTTGCACCTGTCTCTCAGTTGCAATTGTCTCTGGTTGGCGCAGGAGTAAGCTTATACTCCTCCTAGAGCTACCATCACCCTGGCGACGGTAATGACTGATTGTCTGTGTTTGCTTTTTAACATCAACTACCCTTCGGGTTTGCTACAACACAACAGTAAGCTTGCTGTTCAAACATGATCCATCAGTGCATGTACAGGCTCAATTGAAATGTATTTAGTGTGGCAGATGGGCCAATTCCCAGCCTACGGACCATAACTGATGGCTGCTGCTTACAAACACATACAGCGTACAGTATGCATGTATGTATATATACACACACACACACACATACAATATCTCTCTCTCATTACACACACAAACACACAGCATTCTGGATTGATTGGAGATGGCTCGACTGGGGTGTGCTGGTTTAAGGGCTCTATTCAGTCCGTATCGTGGAGATTCAGCGTTACAGCGTGATTGAAATTTAAAGGCAATGTTCCTGTGTTAGCGAAGACTACTTTCACGGTAAACGCTGCAGATGTCGGCTCAATAGGAAATGACCTTTACATTTCTACCGCGCTATAAGTAACGCTTCAGCAATACAAATTGAATAGAGCCCTAACTCTCTCTTGTGTTAAATGGAACTAAATGGAGCTGAATGAAACTTCCAGCTCTTGTTGTCATGTTGTAAAAACGCCATGCAACCGTGACAGACTGTCTGTCTATAGCAGGGCCGTTCCACCAATTCGGCGCCTTTGAGAAGTATAACTTGGTCAAAAAAAAAATAGATTTCACCTCATTTTCACATTCTGTCATCAAGAGCACATGTTCAACTTCATAAAAACATGTTCTCCCATCTCAAGAGGTTAAATAGAAAAGTGCCAAATAAAGTAACAGGGTTGACGGTAACAGGGTTGACGGTAACAGGTTTGATGACGTCATCACAAATCAGCCATGAATCCCCTTGTGACAGGGGAAATGGAAGCTTGTTGTGTGCAACAGGGAGTGGCAATCAGATGCAAGCTTCACAACAACATTCAGTAGTGAAACATTTTTAGCCTGACGTGATATCCTCGACCCACTCAGTTTTCCATCACAAAACACCAGAAAATGGCAAAAAGAGTAGAACCAGCTCGTCTGTTTTACGCTATGATTTGACTATTTGATGTTCAATGTTCCTTTTGAAAAAAAATAAAAAGGACGTAAAAAGGAATAGTTTCACCACATTAAAATGAGAGTTCAGGTTGACCTTAAATGAGGGACTGACGTAAATGAATCACTGATCACAGTAAATAAATAATGAATGACTTGGTCAAAGCAACAAAATAACTAAGGCTTTACGTTGATGTGGGGTGGCAGGTAGCCTAGTGGTTAGAGCATTGGGCTATTAACCGAAAGGTTGCTAGATCGAATCCCCAAGGTAAAATAAATCTGTTGTTCTGCCCCTGAACAAGGCAGTTAACCTACTGTACCTAGGCTGTCATTGTAAATAAGATTTTGTTCTTAACTGACTTGCCTAGTTAAATAAATAAAAAATGTTGGGGTTAAGTGGGTTAAAATCTTCCAGAAGTCATACAGGGTGCACGGAGGGACATGTCAAAATACATACTTTTGCCACTTTTTCATATAAAAAAAAATCAGATTTATTGAAGTATCCATCAGAGATTGGAACCGGTTCACAGAACAGAACCGGAAAATAACATTTTTCAAGGAACAGAATCAGAACCGGGAACGAAAGTGATGTATTCTGTTCTGGAACATAATCGTTATTTTAAATGCATGGGAACTGGTTAATAACGTTCTTTTACGTTCCTGGATTTTTTTTCTTCAAATTCCACAAAAAACGCAACAAAAAAAGCTCTATTCAAAGCCCTCACTCTGTCACACAGAAACGTATTCCAGTGTCTGCCTGCCAGCTGAAAATATGTAGGCTACCTGCGTGTGCAAGCTACCTGCCCCTGTGAAACATAGGCTACCATAGCCTACTGACATTACAAGTTTGATTCAGAAACAAGGGAGAGTTTTTAAATTAGAGAAGAATGAATTAACTTTTTTAATGCTAGTTAAGGATACTATAGTTATCACTTTTCACATTGGATTTATTAACTACAAAAAGGTAAGACATGTTTTTAATTCCGGTGCCGGCTTTTAAAATGCAACATTGGTGCACAATTTCTACTTAAAATATCAAAGTTCAAAGTATCAAAGTTCAAAGGCACACTTTTCATTGAACGACGCATGTTTAAGGACACGTGATGCATGTGGATGAGAGTGTGTTAGGGCCCATTTGAGTCCATCTATGCGTGTATGTGTTGTGTGACGTTTCAGAGACCAGACTATAGATGTGTTACTTTTTACAAGGGTTCCACTGTTGCCAGGAGAGAGTTGAGGTTGAGTTGGGGTTCACTGCTGCGACATGGTTTCCACCTCAGTCTGATGCTCACTCCCACACACACACACAAACACACGCATGCATGTACGTGCACATACACACACACGCACTCACACTTAAGGAAGACACACCACAATCTGGCAGGGAATTTCTGGGCATTCCATTCCATGCCAGACTCTTCATTGGGTGAGCTGGGTCATAGGTTCCTGTACAAATCAAGATAGTGCCTTCTTTAGGCCTGGAAGAATTCGCATCCATTACCAAAACAATAAAACACTGAAACATCCAGGATTAATGAGAGCAACAAAATCATCTTGTGATTGACCACTGGGCACACACTGGTTGAATCAATGTTGTTTCCACATCATTTCAATGAAATGACGTTGAACCAGAGTGGAATAGACGTTGAATTGTAATGTGACGTGTTGAAAGCATCGTTGAAAACATGCATAAATCAAAGCCCTGTTGTTTTCCAAGTGCAGAACACAAGACTAAAAGGCCTTTCACCTTTAACAAACACTATAGGGATTTCAAAGCTCTCACTCATTCCCTCCTCACACTCTCTCTCACACATACACACACACACACACACACACACACACACACACACCTTAGTGAGGTGACAAAGGGTATCTGCACCTCCCCGCTAGATCAACATACCTGTCTAACAGGTGTATTTGGCAGGCTGCCAGAATGTGACTCGAGCACGTAACTTACTGGAAGCCTTCTGTCTGCTGCCAGGAAAAATATAGCGAGGGCGGGGATGTAGCTTTTATTGCCTCTCTCTCTCTCTCTCTCTCTCTCTCTCTCTCTCTCTCTCTCTCTCTCTCTCTCTCTCTCTCTCTCTCTCTCTCTCTCTCTCTCTCTCTCTCTCTCTCTCTCTCTCTCTCTCCTCTCTCTCTCTCTCTCTCTCTCTCTCTCTCTCTCTCTCTCTCTCTCTCTCTCTCTCTCTCTCTCTCTCTCTCTCTCTCTCTCTCTCTATGTGTGTACAGAGAGACAGTGACCATGGCCTTTCAATAGTCACTCATTAAACCCCTAGAGACTAAAAGAAACATCAGGAAATTATTGACATATTTTTTTGGACACCAAACTACTTCCATATATACTTCCATAAAATGTTTTAACTGGTACCGGGCTACCTTTAGAAAATGTATATGGAGAGAATATTTCTACGTTTTAGAGTGAATTTTGCTTCAATCCTACACATTTTGGGGCGGAGAGGAAAGTTAGCAATTTTACAGCTAATTTCCTGCAATTCTACAAATTCTGCCATAGGGTGGAGAGAAATATTTGAAGTTTTTAATATATGATATCTGAGTGAGACTGACAAACAAAATCAATGGGGGCCCCTCGGGCTCTAATTGAACCTTGATTACTACAAATATAGATAGCTGGCCACTAGACTGTCTTCCCAATCTAAAACATGTTAGCTGACATGGGCTAATTGAGTGACTATCAGAGATTGACATAAGAGAAAAATTGTTGATGCAGAACCAAATTTCAAAATTGCACCTTGCGTATTCTACTACTCTACCTCGCAACAGTAAGTTGAGACCACGACTGATTATTATTATTTTTTATTGATCAGATCTGACTAGACTGCAAACTCTCCTTCCGGACTCACATTAAGCATCTCCAATCCAAAGTTAAATCTAGAATCGGCTTCCTATTTTGCGACAAAGCCT
This sequence comes from Salmo trutta, assembly GCF_901001165.1. Taxonomy (NCBI): domain Eukaryota; kingdom Metazoa; phylum Chordata; class Actinopteri; order Salmoniformes; family Salmonidae; genus Salmo; species Salmo trutta. Next base: position 43,604,317 of record NC_042970.1, read on the forward strand.
CCTTCACTCATGCTGCCGAACATACCCTCATAAAACTGACTGTCCTTCCGATCCTTGACTTTGGCGATGTCATTTACAAAATAGCCTCCAACACTCTACTCAGCAAATTGGATGCAGTCTATCACAGTGCCACCCGTTTTGTCACCAAAGCGCCATATACTACCCACCACTGCGACCTGTATGCTCTCGTTGGCTGGTCCTCGCTACATATTCGTCGCCAAACCCACTTGCTCCAGGTCATCTATAAGTCTTTGCTAGGTAAAGTTCCGCCTTATGTCAGCTCACTGGTCACCATAGCAACACCCACCCGTAGCACACGCTCCAGCAGGTATATTTCACTGGTCATCCCCAAAGTCAACACCCCCTTTGGCCGCCTTTCCTTCCAGTTCTCTGCTGCCAATGACTGGAACGAATTGCAAAAATCACTGAAGTTGGAGACTTATATCTCCCTCACTAACTTTACGCATCAGCTGTCAGAGCAGCTTACCAATCGCTGCATCTATACACAGCTCATCTGTAAATAGCCCATCCAACAAACTACCTACCTCATCCCCATATTTGTTTTAGTTTTTCTGATCTTTTGCACACCAGTATTTCTACTTGCACATCCTCATCTACACATATATCACTCCAGTGTAAAATGCTAAATTGTAATTAGTTCGACACTGTTGGCCTATTTATTGCCTTACCTCCTTACTTCATTTGTACACACTGTATACAGATTTTTCTATTGTGTTATTGACTGTACGTTTGTTCATCCCATGTGTAACTCTGTGTTGTTGTTTTTTGTCGCACTGCTTTGCTTTATCTTGGCCAGGTCGCAGTTGTAAATAAGAACGTGTTCTCAACTGGCCTACCTGGTTAAATAAAAGGTGAAATAAAAAAATAAAAAAAATAAAAAAAGGGGGACCGTGAGCCCGCGGGACTTTAGTTGCCCATCCCTGCTTTAGCTTAAACAGACAGGCACGGACATAGACTAATTCATTTTTGGGGAAATCAATAAATTTTTTCCATAGGATACACCGACACACACAGTACACACATGCTAGTGATGCACGGCTTGACTCATAACCAGGACAGCCGGGTCTAAGGTCAGGAAAAATTGTATGGATGAAGGGCGGGTGGCGGTCGGGTCGAATAAACAATACATACAAAACTTAATAAATGTATCATTCTTCTGCAATTAATTTCCATAGGCTACATTGAGGTTTTTCTTTCATTATTTTTAGGCTATCTGGCATTAGCGCATAAACTTAAGCTTTAGGGCATTTCTAGGGCAACATATAGGCTAACGACAGAAGAGAAGCTGCATGTATCTAATTATAGACAAGTTGACTAACAAATAGCTTACCAAAACGTTGGAAATCCTGCACCCCCTGTCAAGAAATCATTCCACCGTCTCTGACTGTAGCCTACAGTGCATTTTCTATATTTGCGGGTTAGGTTCAGGTGCAGGCCTCAAAATGTTCACATTATCACATATAGTCGGGCGGTTGCAGATGGGTTAATAGCAATTGCAGGCGGGTGCAGGTCAACAAACAGCTGTCCCCAGTTGTGTACCGCAGTTTCGCGGGGCCCGTAAGGTCTGAGCAAGGGCCACAAACACTGCATACAATTGAATGTCAATGGCTTTTGATAAGTATATCTGCTAAATGGCCTTTTTCATTATCACATCTTATTGCTCCACAATCACTATACCTCTGGTAAACGTGTCAAAGGTTTATTACACCATCAGCAAACTTTACCGTAAACCTACAGGATCTTGACATAACCCTTACCTCCCTTAAAGATAATGGTTTCTGCTAGGACAAGCCCCCTTGTTTGGAAGGCCACACCTCTCCATGATGGAGTTGTTGAGAAGGTATAAGATGCTCCTTACAACTGTTGCAGGGTCAGACAGATTTATTTTACAATTTAAAACACAATACAATGATCGGGGTCCTCTTAAATAAAAGGTTTAAAAAATGAGCAAACATAAACATAGTAGTCCTAAACTACGCAGTAGAGCTAGCCTACTAGGCATACTTGGGTTACACATATAACACACAACAAAACAAAGGGCATGACGACATTGTCATAGCCTAGAGCATTCCATACAGACATTAACCATTTTTTTCTCTCTATCTTGCTCGATCATTAGCCAGCTTTTGGCATCCTTTTTAAATTAAGTTATGGTCGGCATGGCTTTGAGTTGCTGTGGTAGTTTGTTCCACTCGACAGCACCAGTGTATAAAAAGGTCACATTCTGTCCCGCCTTTCATCTTTTATTATGTCCACTGTGTATTTACCTGATGTCTGTTTGTTCTCCTCCGGTCATACTGAATGAGCTGCAGGAACACCCGGACTGTACTCCCTCACTGAACTCCCTCTTCTCCCCCCAGCGGTGCAACACACTCAGGGCCTTATGCTCATCCAGCTCATATAGATTTCCATGCATCGGCAGGACAGAACAGCTACATCTGGTAAGACAAGGGGTGGTGGTGTGTGTCTATTTGTCACTAACAGCTGGTGCGCAATGTCTAATATTCAGGAGGTCTCGAGGTATTGCTCGCCTGAGGTAGAGTACCTCATGATAAGCTGTAGACCACACTATCTACCAAGAGCATTTTCATCTATATTTTTCGTTGCTGTCTATTTACCACCACAAACCGATGCTGGCACTAAGACCGCACTCAACGACCTATATAAGGCCATAAGCAAACAAGAAAATGCTCATCCAGAAGCGGCGCTCCTAGTGGCCGGGGACATTAATGCAGGCAAACTTAAATCCGTTTTACCTCATTTCTACCAGCATGTCACATTTATTTTATTATTATTTTACCAGGTAATTTGACTGAAACACATTCGCATTTACAGCATCGACGTTACAGGGGTGAGGAGGGGGGATGAATGAGTCAATTGTAAGCTGGGTATGATTAGGTGACCGTGATGATATGAGGGCCAGATTGGGAATTTAGCCAGGACACCAGGGTTAACACCCCTACTCTTACAATAACTTCCATCTTTAGTGACCACAGAGAGTCAGAACACCCATTTAACGTCCATTCCAAAAGACGGCACGCAACTAGTAGATTACCTTTACTCCACACATAGAGACGCATACGAAGCTCTCCCTCTCCCCCCATTTGGCAAATCTGACCATAATTATATCCTCCTGATTCATGCTTACAAGCAAAAACTAAACCATGTAGGACCAGTGACTCACTCAATATGGAGGTGGTCAGATGATGCAGATGCTACGCTACAGGACTGTTTTGGTAGCACAGACTGGAAAATGTTCCGGGATTTATCCAATGGCACTGAGGATTATAAACTGGATGGTTCGAGCCCTGAATGCTGATTGGCTGACAGCCGTGGTATATCAGATAGTATACCATGGGCATGACAAAACATTTATTTTTACTGCTCTAATTACATTGGTAACCAGTTTATAATAGCAATAAGGCACCTCGAGGGTTTGTAGTATATTGCCAATATACCACAGCTAAGAGCTGTATCCAGGCACTCCGCGTTACGTTGTGCCTAAGAACAGCCCTTAGCAGTGGTATATTGGCCATATACCACACCCCCTCGTGCCTTATTGCTTAAGTATACCACCTCAGTCACCGGCTTCATCAATAAGTGCATCAACGACGTCGTCCCCACAGTGACCGTACGTACATATCCCAACCAGAACCCATGGATTACAGGCAACATCCGCACCGATGTAGTGTTGCCTACCCTTACCACCTAAGGCGGCCTGTCAGGAAGTCCAAGATCCAGTTGCAGAGGGAGGTGTTTAGTCCCAGGGTACTTTAGCTTAGTGATGAGCTTTGTCGGCACTATGGTGTTGAAAGCTGAGCTGTAATCAATGAACAGCATTCTTGTCACAGGGGTCGTTGAATGGAGACCAAGACACAGCGTGTATTGTGCTCATTGTGTTTGTTTAATGAATACAGTTAAACAACAAAATAACAAAACAACCAACAGTCCCGTCAGGTACTCTAGACTAAACGGAAACAACCACCCACAAAACCCCATGAAAAACAGGCTGCCTAAGTATGGCTTCCAATCAGAGACAAAGATAGACAGCTACCTCTGATTGGAAACCATACCTGGCCACAACATAGAAAATGACAACATAGAATGAAACTCTAGACAACCCACATAGAAAACAGAAAACCCAAAACACATAGATGAAACATCCCCCTGTCACGCCCTGACCAATCTACTAGGGAAAAATGACCTCATACCAGGGTCAGGACGTGACAATTCTCCCGTAGGTGTTCCTTTTGTCCAGGTGGGAACACAACATGGCAGCGACACAACATGGTAGCAGCACAAAACATGGTACAAACATTATTTGGCACAGACAGCAGCGCAAAGGCAAGAAGGTACAGACAACAATAAATCACATGAAGCAGACACAACTGTCAGTAAGAGTGTCCATGATTGAGTCTTTCAATGAAGAGATGGAGATAAAACTGTATAGTTTGACAGTTTTTTATGCAGCTCATCTATGAGCACATGATTGTTATCTGTTTAAATCACTTATGGGTTGTTCCACGTGAAAGTGGAATAAAAAAGATTGACCGTGTTCGAATACCTGTCCTTGCATTCTAAAGAGTACGTTTCAAGTTTCAAATTTTATTTGTCACACAAGTACAGTGAAATGTTTTACTTGCAAGCCCTACCAAACAATGCAGTATTCAATATAGAAATAATAAAGGAAAAACAAAACAGGAGAGTAAGCTATATACAGGGTCAGTGCCAGTACCAAATTTACAGTGTGCAGGGATACTGGAGTATTTGATGGAGAGATGTAGATGTAGGCAGGGATTAGGAGAAAGTGACTGGTAGCAAGAGAAATAAATAATAGTAATAATAATAGTAAAAAAGCCGTGTAAACTGGGCTGAAAAGTGACTGGTAGCAGTAATATATAAATAATATGATGATATACTATAGGTAATAATGTAAACAGGAGTAATAGCGACCAGTAGCAGGATAAATAGATAAATACTAATGGCAATAATCAATGTATAGTAGCGTAATGGTAGTAATACATTGAATCATAATCATTTTAGCAGCAGCATAGGTGTAAGGGGGTGTGTGGGTGTAAGGGGGGGGTGTGGGTATAAGTGTCTGGCGTCATTAATAGGTATGTTAGTGAGGGTGTGTGTGTCTGAGTGGGTAGAGACCTGTGGATGGGCATAGAGTGGGAAAGAGTGGGAAAGGGCAGTGTGGAGTGGTAGGTAGGGAGGTATGTGGGATGGTAGGTAGGGAGGTATGTGGGAGGTACGTATGTTTAGTAGACAATTTGGGGTATGCGAAAATTTTACTTTTTATATTAAGTTTAAGTTTGCTTTAAATGCCAGGATGTCATACTAATTTTGGATTTTCATCTAATAGAATTCGTTGCACACTATTGAGGAAGACAATCTTTCGAGACCCACAGGTTTGACAACAGCTGATAATCAGCAGAGGGCATGCGCTGTTGGATGGTTGTCAGGAGTAACATGGCTACTCAAATATACCATGGTTTCTCCTAAAGCTTCATTGAACCCTGACCCCTAACCCTAAATCCAACCCATATGGCACTTAGCTAGAGTTAATTTCCCAACCTCTAATTTATTTGTTGTAAAATTGGCATTCAGATAATAACATCAGGACCAATACATTAACTAGGTCACGGCTCAATGCCACCCAACAGTCATGAAGTCTGGAATATAATCCAGTTACTGGCAGAAGCCATAAACTCATGTCAATAAATGCTGTTAGAGAGGGAGCAGTCCCCTTTGATATTACACCTGATCCACCGTTATCAGGATCTATTAGATGTAACGGCTGTCTGTGGAAAGAGTAGACCAAGGTGCAGCAGAGTTAGTGTTCATCTTGAATTTTAATAACCGTAAGAACACTATACAACAAAAACAAGAAAACCAACAGCCAAACAGTACTGTCAGGTGCAAGACACTAAACAGAAACAATCCCCCACAAAACCCAAAGGGAAAACAGGCTCCTTATGTGTGACTCCCAATCAGCAACAACGAACTACAGCTGTGCCTGATTGGGAGCCACACCCATGGCCCAAAACAAAGAAATACAAAAACATAGAAAAATGAACATAGAACGCCCACCCAATGTAACACCCTAGCCTAACCAAAATAAAGAACAAAAACCCCTCTCTATGGCCAGGGCGTTACATTAGAGGGTGAGGGGCGGAGGGGGAGGACGAGTTAGGGAGGTCCAGACACTCTTGCAGAGAAGTTAAGTAGTTAAAACACGACGATATTTCTCCTCTGTATCTCTGCTGCCTTGTAAAATAGTTCTGTGAAAAAGCTCAATCAGTTTGTCATCCTGTCACTGCTTTGGGGGCGTGGATGTGTATGAATATAAACGGTTCAGTTAAATAAACCACAAACAGAGCTAACGAATAAGAATATGACAATGGAGTCATGATCATCCAATGATTGACACTTTTCACCATTTTGTGACAATGCTACACTTAATTCTGCAGAAGAAGGGTGATTTCTTTGAATAGCCATTTGAGCAGTTGGAGCTATGGTGTTTGCAACCCCAGGAATGTGGATGCGCCCCATATCAATTAAAGTCAAGTCAAGTTTATTTCACACATTTACAGTAGGATATTTACACATGCGCCGGGGAGGGGAGATATGGACAGAAAAGTGTTGAATTGTGCGATAACTTTGTGCAATAATAACAGTATAAATATAAATCATGGTGTGTGTTTGTGTGTGCGTTCGAGCGTGCGTGAGTGTGTGAATGTGGGAGAGTGAATGTGTGAGAGTGAATGTGTGAGAGTGAATGTGTGAGCGTGAGTGACTGAATGTGTGAGAGCGTGTGACTGAATGTGTGAGAGCGTGTGACTGAATGTGTGACTGAATGTGTGACAATGTGTGACTGAATGTGTGAGAGTGTGTGAGTGAATGTGTGAGCGAGTGTGTTGTGCTAAGGTGAGAAGAGTCAGTGCAAAGAGACTGTTGGTGTGGTACTAAATATACTAATACTAATATACTACATATACTAAATGCAGGTGCTAACTGAAACTCGTTTTGGATAAAAGTTGGTTCAATGTAATTTCATTGCAATTGCGTGGAAACAATGTTGATTCAGCCAGTCTGTCCCCAGTAGGTTGCCATTGACACACAAACTATATGGGCACAAGGAACAGCACGGCCTCACCTAGTGGAGTTGCTCAATTCTGGAAAAGATAGAAAAGAGTTACCAGAAAGGCCTGCTACACTTAAAGTGACATAGACAAAGACAAACGAGTTAGTTACCATGAGGCAATCCAAGACATAATAGAAAATAGACAACAAAAGGCTAACATGTTTCCACCATGAGGCAACATTGAGGATAATAGATGTTTTTAAAAGGTTCTGTGAGTGACATGCTAACAAACGGCCGCTTTTAACAGCCAATGACAGGATGATTAACAGCTGGTGCCTACTGTGTAGGACGGAAGGAGCATGACATGATACAGCGTTTCTGCTTTGTTTTGTGTTTTAGGACAATTGTGAGTGGCGGAAAAGGAAGCGAGACACCCAACGCGCTCTTTTTTTCTTGTTCAATGAAAGTCAATTAACTAAGTAGACCAGACCCAGTGACCAAACCCGCCAGAACTGACATATCCCCCCAAAAATGTTTTGCCCTTTTTCTCCCCAGTTGGTAGTTACAGTCTTGTGCCATCGCTGCAACTCCCATACGGACAGGGGAGAGGCAAAGGTCGAGAGCCATGCATCCACCGAAACACGACCCTGCCAAGCCACACTGCTTCTTGACACACTGCTCGCTTAACCCGGAAGCCAGCCGCGCCAATGTGTCGGAGTAAACACTGTACAACTGGCGACCGCAGTCTGCGTGCATGCGCCCGGCCCGCCACAAGGAATTGATAGAGCGCGATGGGACAAGGACATCCCGGCCAGCCAGACCATCCCCTAACCGGACGATGCTGGGCCAATTGTGCACCGCCTCATTGGTCTCCCTGTAGCGGCCAGCTGCGACACAGCCTAGGATCAAACCCAGGTCTGTAGTGACGCCTCTAGCACTGCGATGCAGTGCCTTAGACCACCATGCCACTCGGTAGGCCAACAATTATTTTTCAATGGTAAATGGCCTGAGTGAAATATGTTCCTTTTTCCTCCATCTTAACTTGCACATAGACACACTGATTTGGGTGGAATTATGAGTTGCGTTTAGATTAACAATCCCAGTAAGCATAATGACGTTGAAAATATGTATTTTAGACGTCCATTCCAGACGTTGACATCAGGTGCATTTTAGGTGCTGAATGAAAGGTGAATATACGTTGAATAGATGCATTTTTTGGTCATTGATTCTATATCCATCCTTAGTATAGTAAAGAGGAACTAAGATTGCAAGAGAATATTTATTATTGCACCCATCAAGCTTTCAAAAGCCTTAAAACTGGCAGCAATGATGTTCAAAGTTGTTCATTATACACTGATGAAGCCAGCATGGCTGTCAAAACTTTGGTATTTGATTATTGCATCTGAGCTCCTAGAGTGTGCGGATTTCCTTTTCTTCTTAAAGTGTTCTACTCCACTAGCCAGCAGCTCACCTTACCTTCTTTGACTTCCAGATTTTGAACTACTTATTACTTTTTAGCTACTTGCAGCTACTTAGCATGTTAGCTAAACCATCCACTAACCATAACCGTAACCATTTTAGCTAACCTTTCACCTAGCCCTAACCTTAACCCTTTTAACTAACCCTTCCCTTAACCCTTTACTGGCTCACCTTTTAGCTAACCCTTCCCTTAACCCTAACCCTAACCTTAACCCTTTACACTAACTCCTAAACCCTAGCCTGGATAACGTTAGCGAGCTAGGCTACAAATTCATAACATATTGTACGTTTTGCAAATTGTAATATATAATACGAATTGTAATGAATTCATACCATACAAAACGTAACGTCATAGAAATGTAGCATCTCAGAATTACATGCTTGGGCCAAATCAAGGCCAGTCTGGACTGGACCAAATCTGAATCCATTATAGATGTCTATGTTTGGGCCAAATATAGGCTAATCCGGACTGGACCAAATCTGAACAAAACATAGACGTCTATGATTGGTTCAGATTTTTTTAAAAGACATCCTTGGATGGTGAAATCAAGGCCGGTCCGGACTGCACCAAAAAATACTAAAAAAAGATTTCAGGTCAGGACAGGGCCAAAAGAAGACGTCCAAAAGACGTCACTGTCGGTAAATGCTTAGTGGAATGTTACGCACACTGATGATATGGTACACTGGATTTCCATCCAGCTCTGCTCTTTGTGTTGATAATTGTTGTAATGCACAGATAGCTATTCATGACTAATGTAGCATTAAGAGGAAGTCAGATAGAGATATGATGCATGGAATAGATATGTTTCTCTGCTTTTCATTCAGCATGCCAAATGAACTTTAGCCGACTGAGCGTATCAACCATTCCCCATTGTTTTCCATCTATCACATTTCTACATTTAACTCTCTGAGAGTTTGTCTTTAACACATTGTTCCTCAGTACTGGTGCTGGGAACTCAAACGGTTAGCAGGATTTTGTTCCAGCCCAGTACTAACTCACCTGATTCAACTAATCAACTATTGATCAAGCCCTTCATTAGTTGAATCAGGTTTGTTAGTATTGGGTATAAGGTGTCCAGAACCAACACTGCTCTTATGAATATACCCTTGGTCTCTAACGAAAGAAACAGACTCTTATCTCTACACAGTGAATGTGGGATAATGTTTGACTGTGTAATTTAATCTTTATACTGCCCTGCTTGGCATGCAGTTAATGCACCGTGCGACCGGTGAGCCCAAAGGCTAAAAAGTTGCCAGGAGACAATCAATGGCATAATAGATAGACTACAAAGGCAAACAAGATACCACCATGAGGCAACATAGTGCATAATAGATGTTTTAAAAAGGTTCTGTGAGTGACATGCTAACAGTCGCTGGAGCTTTAAGACAATGAGTGGATGAGACAGCATGACATGACACTGCGTTTCTGTTTTGTTGTTGTCAGGGCCGGCCCTCCCATTAGGCAAGATTCGGCCGCCGCACTTGAATTTGGGGTGGCATTTTGATAATTGGCTGCCTCCCTCCGGGCGCCCCTGATCGGCTACTACACCGCCCGCCGCACCCCAGCCACCACCTCATAGCGTTGCTGCAGTTCCTGCCCGCTACCCCATTCCCGCTTCTCCAGTTCACTCCCACTCCTTCTTGGTAGCTATGGTGATGTGTGTGTTTATATGGGATTATCCAATTGTGAAACATTAATGAATGAACCTGCCAATTAAATGATTGTATTTTTGTTTATGTTTGTGTGTGACGAAGACGATTAGTGATTAAGGCAGTAGCCTAACCTAGCCTGTCAATGTTAGCTTGCTACTACTAGTGGATATAATTTGAAACAATTTGCTACCATGTCTAAGAGACAAAAACTATCAGGAAGCTAATATTTTAAAAAAACAATGAGAAAGAGTCCCAATCTCTAAACCAAAGAAATTTACTGGTGAAATGTATCAGCGTGCAGCAATGTCCATCAGCCGGTGTGGAGAATGACAAGCCTACGAGGACAGGCCATTCATTCGCCGAGAAAGACGAGCCCCCCGTTCGCTGATTCTAGCAGCGAAGAGGGCAAACCGGAGGAGTCCGAGCCATGCACTTCCACCGATGATGACAGCTCTCTTGCTGGACAAGAACAGGTGGTCGCACCAGGCCTAGCCACACCTCCAAACAATGCCGGGAAGACCCTACTATCTTGGACCCAGACTCAGATTCATCGCTCTCTGTCCCTGATGACAGTGGTGGTGCTGCTAAATCCAACTCCCAAACAAAAAAAAAAAGATCCCGGTGAGTGGCCAAAATATATGAATGGATCTTTACGGGATATGTTAATGCAGGCTGGGCCCCATCAGGTTAAGGCAGGGAATTTCCCAAGAGATGAGGGGCAACGAAAGTGTTCGGTGGCCCACTACAATAGGAGGATGGCGAACGGGGAGAGAGTGGAGAGACCAAGGCTTAGGGCTTGGTGTGTTTGACTAAAACCAGGGCTCGAATTGAGTGAGGGTATCACATACCTGTCACGCCCTGATCTGTTTCACCTGTCCTTGTGCTTGTCTCCATCCCCCTCCAGGTGTCGCCCATCTTCCCCATTATCCCCTGGGTACTTATACCTGTGTTCTCTGTTTGTCTGTTGCCAGTTTGTCTTGTTTGTCAAGTCAACCAGCGTTTTGTCTCAGCTCCTGCTTTCCCCCAGTCTCTCATCTCTGCCTGCCCCTGACCCTGTCTGCCGTCCTGTGCCTTTGCCACTACTCTGGATTATCAACCCCTGCCTGCCTTGACCTGTTCGTTTGCCTGCCCCTGTTGCTGTAATAAACATTGTTACTTCAACACAGTCTGCATTTGGGTCTTACCTGAAACGTGATAATACCCTTTGTTAAAGAAAAGGGCAAAAAGGATATCCATTGTTAGTGTAACCGATGTGAAATGGCTAGTTAGTTAGCGGTGGTGCACGCTAATAGCGTTTCAATCAGTGACGTCACTCGCTCTGAGACCTGAAGTGGTTGTTCAACTTGCATTGCAAGGGCCGCAGCTTTTGTGGCACGATGGGTAACGATGCTTCGTGGGTGTCAGTTGTTGATGTGTGCAAGGGTCCCTGGTTCGAGCCCAGGTTGGGGCGAAGAGAGGGACGGAACCTACACTGTTACATTAGCTTTATATTTTGAAATAAATACATAAAACATATCCAGATTATATTAAGTGTTCAATAATAATGCTTAACTCGGTGATGCCTTGGGGTAGAACCAAGCTCTAAGATGCCCACGAAAGACGGGACTCCAATGCATATGGGGATTTATTGATTCCTCTCTATGACAATCTGAAGCTGAGCTGCAGCCTATAATATTCGAGGGGAGAAAACAAATTTACTTTGCTATTCTGTCCCTATTAATTGAGCTTTTCTCTTTCTGAAGAGAGAAGATGTTTGTTTCAACCCAGGCAGCTGTTAGGGAAGCACTTCTGTTGTTGGGTTATACAACGGACGAGTAGCCAGCAGTTGAAGCTTGCAGTTTTCTGTGTCAGTAAAGCCTCTGTCTGGGTGGAAAGGTAACATTTGAAAGGTGCCGTGCTTAGATTCATGAGGACGTCTAAGATGTCATTATTTTTGTCTCGCCTAGGGTGGCAGAACGTCCAGGGCACTTGGTGATTTTATCAATTGTAATAGATTGAAAATATTAGGCTGTGTTATTGACATTGAACTGATTTATATAGCCTACTAATCTGATGTGTTAAAAATTGTGTTTAATTTGCAGCATAGGCCTATTAACTGGGCTGCTGTTATGTTCTGTTCCTCCGACTTTTAGCTGAGAAAAAAATTGGCCCGTGGCCAAACCTACTGTGGGGACGGCAGAACGTCCAGGACTGGCCATGTTTTAGGACAATCGTGAGTGGTGTTCACTTGAATGTTACACGCTGGTTTCGGGTGGAATCACAGATGTGAGTGCTACAGGGCGGTAGTCATTTAGGCAGGTTACCTTGGCGGTCTTGGGCACATTGGACTATGGGGGGGCTGATTGAAGCATGTAGGTATTATAGACTCGGCCAGGGAGAGGTTGAAAATGTCAGTGAATACACTTGCCAGCTGGTCAGCGCATGCTCTGAGTACGCGTCCTGCGTAATCCATCAAGAGCTGTGTTGTTCTGAATTTTAACCTGTTTAAAGGTCTTACTCACATTGGCTACGGATGTGAGTAAGACCCTCCTCCCACTCTAACGTCTATACCACAGCGCATAAAGGGATTTGAAATGGCACTCCAGGTACAGAAACAACCCTAAACTCTGAACCCAGCCTCCAGGATGCTCACACACGGATGCTCAGACCCACATGCGCTCCACACCCACAAAAACAAACACACTACCTCAATTACCCTTTGTTTTCCCTCTGTCTGGTTTTGTGTAACAGAATCCCGACACTGTAAACTAAGACCACCCCTCTTCTTCTGTAGGAACAGCCACAACAATCGCTATCGTAACGCTGTTGCCCCCCTTGTTGTTGTCAGCCTATTTTACCCGTCTGTCAGGATTAGCGCAGAGTTTTAGGAAAAGGGTTCCTCTTTCATGTTTGTACCATGTTTTGTGCTGCTACCATGTTGTGTTGCTACCATGTTGCTGTCATGTTGTGTTGCTACCATGCTGTGTTGTCATGTGTTGCTGCCTTGCTATGTTGTTGTCTTTATGTAGTGTTGTGTTGTCTCTCTTGCCGTGATGTGTTTTGTCCTATATTTTTATTTTATTTTTTATTTTTAATCCCAGCCCGTGTCCCCGCAGGAGGCCTTTTGCCTTTTGGTAGGCCATCATTGTAAATAAGAATTTGTTCTTAACTGGCTTGCCTAGGTAAATAAAGGTTAAATTAAATTTAAATTAAAATTCATCCCTCAGTTCCCACCGGCCTCAGAACCGGGTGAGATTACAAAAGTGACAGAATTGTGAGGTTGGAATATTTCTGTGAAACCCTGCGAGGTGTGGAAGGAATGGGCTACTCTAGAGGCCTGGGTGGTGAACTCTGGCAACAGTGAGAGAGACCTGAGAAAGAGAAAACAGAGATGAACAATATATTATTCCTTGATTTCCTATGTTCGTCTTTGTTATTATATGACAGGGTGTTTCTTTTTATAGTTAAATTGATAGGGCATCGGTACACCGTAGTGTTGTGAATAATGGGGTGTTAGATTAGCATTTACAGTAACACACAACGAACTGGGCACAGACATAATTTTAATGTCTAGTTTTGATTTACATTTGGTTGAGTTGTGAATTCAAAGTGAATCCCCCAAAAACTACCATGTCATTGGATTTGAGTTAAAAGTTGGGTGAAAACAATTCGAAATTTCCTTATGTTGATTACTTTTCGCAAATCCATCAGTTTTCCACTATGATTCAACGTCATCACATTGAATTGTTTTTGTCGAAATGACAGGGAAACAATGTTGATTTAACCCGTTTTTTTGCCCAGTGGGAACACTGTTGATCTGACTCCCATCATTTGACAGGCAGGCCAAAAACTATTTGGGGCGTTTACACTGAAATGACCGACACAATAGGACAATAGTCAAACTTAACAATTTACAGAATGGGACTTACTGATTCCAATAACTTCAATTTAGTTCCCTAAAAAAAAGAGTGAGCTGGACCAACATTAACAATAATGGAGGTGCCCAACGTAATACTTTCAACACTTAACATTTCAGACAAAAGGAGAAGCCTGTATTAAAACACAGTAAGTAATCATGACAGTAATTCTGAATATCATCCACTATGAACATCTGTGTCTTACGTAATCTATCTATTGACTGTTTTGCAACAACAACACAGAGAAACAAAAGTCACCACATGTACCATTTCCTCCAAAACATTGGGTTTTACATTTACATTTGCGTCATTTAGCAGACGCTCTTATCCAGAGCGACTTACAAATTGGTGCATTCACCTTATGATATCCAGTAGAACAACCACTTTACAATAGTACATCATCACAACCTTGTACTCAACAGAGGATGCGTTTTTGAACGTCATAACTGACGGATGTCTCTACTGTACGGCACCAGGTGTCATGACGAAATATTGTGGTCTGTATTGAAACTGGTGTTGAAACCGTTTCGGAGATGGTTTGAAATAGACATGTAGCCTCTCATTATCCAAACCTGTATTCTGAAAAGAGACAGAAACCGATACTCTTGGTGTGCGTCTGAATACATGACATGACGAGTGGGTCTCTAACACGAGGCGTTGATGAATCTATCTAATGTACAAGGGGTGTTTGGAAACGCTGGTGACAACATAGTCACATTGTTTTTCCATGTATAAATCCATTGTTGCTTGGACAGGTGGGTTCAAAAGTGTTAGTGGCATACGTGTGTGTTATGTGTACTTTAGCCAAGTTTAACCAGAACAGGCAGGTCAATAGACATTTTTGTGTGGTGAAAACACTGCCTCTGTTTGTTTCTGAGTTTCCTGGGAATAAGGGGTAGGTCAGGGAAAATCCCTTCCCTTGTAGGTATGCAAAATCAGACCCTGCATTGTGACTCAGTACTTTGCCTGGAATGAACATTAACTTTAACCCTTTATCAAACCTACAGTGTAACAGCAAATGGCCTCACGATTAGACACTTATGTTGACTTGTCCACAAACTCAACAATAATTAAGTCACTTTTAGAATCGAGTGACTTGAGTGACTCTGTACAATGCTGTTTTTCCCCCAGTTGCTCAACTCTAACGTGGGTGTACGTTTCGAAACCTTTTCGTATGTTTAACTAAATTCAAGATCAACTAGCTGACAAGAAACATTCCCTAGAAACATAAACAAATGACAAGAAACATAAAAAATATTGATCACTGACCATCAAACATCAGACCTATTTTTTGGTAAGTTAGATGACTTCTTACTGAAACACTTCACTGTCGTGTTTCGTGGTGTGAATTTGTACTTCCTGTACATTGTACACTTGTGACTGACCCCATAGTACAACAGCAAACTAAATAAAGTGTTACAGCCAGTACATGTCATAACTCACAACCCACACCTCTCAGGTATGAACAAACAAGATTGTAAATGCATAATAATCTAGACTCCATGGTGAGATAAGAGTTCACTGGAAGAGGGGGAGGGTGGCGATAACAGTTTAAGTTCAACAGAAGCATTATCAAAGGGTGTTTTCATATAGTCCTCTTTAAAATAACCGATCTCAGTCCAAAATAGCTCCATTCTCTTTGTATTCACAATGCCCTTGCCTTTGAATCAGGGCTCAACTCTTTTGACAGTTACTTGACCTATTTTGTTGTCTGAGTACTTTTTACATTCATATTGCTATGTACAGAAAGAAACCAAGATCTTTTTTCCAACATTAAGTCAATGCACTCTGAGTTTTTACAAAGTGCAGGACAGGCCACTTCATCAGAATGTGTTATCGGACAGCTAGATACTGTATGCCTACTTACATTGGAAACTAATAGACTGCATTTAGTTAAAAGATGAGACATAATAATTGTAATCAGAAAATACTATTAACATGTAAATATTAGTGGTAACAGAATAAATAGCAGAAGAATAACTGCAGATTAAATAGTGCTGCAATTGAAAATTGTAAACCCAATGTAGGCTACTGCCCCTTTAAGAGCGAGAACTGATTTTGTACCCTGTGTTGTGAAGCTCTCTTAGCCTATAGATCAAAATCAAATCAAACTTTATCTGTCACATGCACCGAATAGAACAGTGTAGACTTTACCGTGAAATGTAAATTGTCCGGAGGCGATTTTATAAATTGTGCAGGCTTATGACATGGGGGTAGAAGCTGTTAAGGAGCCTTTTGGTCCTAGACTTGGCGCTCCGGAACTAGTTGCCGTGCGTTAGCAGAGAAAACAGTCTATAACTTGGGTGACTGGAGTCTCTGGCAATTTTATGGTCTTTCCTCTGACACTGGCTATTATATAGGTCCTGGATGGCAGGAAGCTTGGCCCCAGTGATGTACTGGGCCAATCGCACTACCCTTTGTAGTGCCTTACGGTCAGATGCCGAGCAGTTGCCATACCAGGAGGTGATGCAACCGGTCAGGATGCTCTCGATGGTGCAGCTATAGAACCTTTTGAGGATCTTTCTCCTGAGGGAGAAAAGGTTTTGTCGTGCCCTCTTCACGACTGTCTTGGTATGTTTGGCCCATGATAGTTCATTGGTGATGTGGATACCAAGGAACATGAAACTCTCTCTGTTCGGCCCGCCTTTTCCTGCAGTCCACAATCAGCTCCTTTGTCTTGCTCACATTGAGGGAGAGGTTGTTGTCCTGGCACCACACTGACAGGTCTCTGTCCTTCTCCCTATAGGCCGTCTCATCGTTGACGGTGATCGGGCCTACCACTGTTGTGTCGTCAGCAAATAACGATGGTGTTGGAGTCGTGTTTGGCCACGCAGTCGTGGGTGAACAGGGAATACAGGAGGGGACTGAGGGGCCCCAGTGTTAAGGATCCACATCGCAGACGTGTTGTTGCCTATTCTTACCACCTGGGGGTGGCCCGTCAAGAAGTCCAGGATCCAGTTGCAGATGGAGGTGTTAAGTCCCAGAGTCCTTAGCTTAGTGATGAGCTTCGTGGGCACTATGGTGTTCAATGCTGAGCTGTAGTCAATGAACAGCATTCTCACATAGGTGTTTTTGTCCAGGTGAGAAAGGGCAGTGTGGAGTACGATTGAGATTGCGTCATCTGTGGATCTGTTGGGGCAGTATGCAAATTGTAGTGGGTCTAGGGTGTCCGGGAGGATGCTTTTGATGTGAGCCATGACCAGCCTTTCAAAGCACTTCATGGCTACCGATGTGAGTGCTACGGGGCGGTAATCATTTAGGCAGGTTACCTTCGCTTCCATGGGCACAGGGACTATGGTGGTCTGCTTGAAATATGTAGGTATTACAGACTCGGTCAGGGAGAGATTGAAAATGTCAGTGAGACACTTGACAGTTGGTCCGTGCATGCCTTGAGTACACGTCCTTGTAATCCATCTGGCCCAGCAGCTTTGTGAATGTTGACCTGTTTAAAGGTTTTGTTCACATCGGCTACCGAGAGCATTATCACACAGTCATCCAGAACAGCTGGTGCTCTCGTGCGTGCTTCAGTGTTGCTTGCCTTGAAGCGAGCATAAAAGGCATTTAGCTCATCTGGTCGGTTCACGTCACTGGGCAGCTCGCGTTTGGGTTTCCCTTTGTAGTCCATAATCCTTTTCAAGCCCTGCCACATCTGACGAGCGTCAAATCCTGTATTGACGCTTTGCTTGTTTGATGGTTTGTCTGAAGACACAGCGGGATTTCTTATAAGCGTCCGGATTAGTATCCCACTCCTTGAAAGCGACAGCTCTAGCCTTTAGCTCAATGTGGATCTTGCCTGTAATACATGGCTTCTGGTTGGGATATGTATGTACAGTCACTGTGGGGACGACGTCGCCGATGCACTTATTGATGAAGCCGATGATGGTGTACTCCTCAATGCCATTGGATGAATCCCGGAACATATTCCAGTCTGTGCTAGCAAAACAGTCCTGTAGCATAGCATCTGCGTCATCTGACCACTTCCATATTGAGCGAGTCACTGGTACTTTCTGCTTTAGTTTTTGCTTGTAAGCAGGAATCAGGAGGATAGAATTATGGTCACATTTGCCAAATGGAGGGCGGGGGAGAGCTTTGTATGCATCTCTGTGTGTGGAGTAAAGGTGGTCTAGGATTTTTTTTTCTCTGGTTGCACATGGTAAAAATTTGGTAAAACTGATTTAAGTTTGCCTGCATTAAAGTCCCCGGCCACTAGGAGCGCCGCTTCTGGGTGAGCATTTTCTTCTTTGCTTATGATCTTATAGAGTTGGTTGAGAGCGGTCTTAGTGCCAGCTTCATTCTGTGGTGGTAAATAGATGGCTGCGAATAATATAGATGAGAACTATATTGGTAGATAGTGTGGTCTATAGCTTATCCTAAGGTACTCTACCTCAGGCGAGAAATACCTTGAGACTTCTTTAAATATTAGATATCACGCACCAGCTGTTATTGACAAATAGACACACATCCCCACCCCTCGTCTTACCAGAGGTAGCGTCTCTGTTCTGTCTGTGCATGGAAAATCCCCCTAGCTCTATATTGTCCGTCTCGTCGTTCAGCCACGTCTCGGTGAAACATAAGATGTTACAGTTTTTAATGTCCCGTTGGTAGGATAATCTTAATCGTAGGTCATACATTTTATTTTCCAATGATTGCACGTTAGCAAGAAGAACAGATGGCAGTGGGAGTTTACTCGCTTGTCTACGCATTCTCAAAAGACTGCCCGATCTGCGGCCCCTTTTCCTGCTGTCATGACTTCCACCGAAGTCGGCTCCTCTCCTGTTTGGGCGGTGATCGGCGGTCGACGTCACCGGCCTTCTAGCCATCGCCGCTCCATTTTTCATTGCTCCATTTGTTTTGTCTTGTTCCCCGCACATATATATATATATATATATATATATATATATATATATATATATATATATATATATATATATATATATATATATATATATATATTCCTCTGTTCCCCCCATGTCCTTGTGTGGAATTGTTTTGTTACATGTTCAGTGTGACGCGCCAAGCTGGTTATTTCCCCCCTGGGTATTCTTGTTAACCCATAGGAGGTTAGATTATTACATTTGTTTTTGTGACTGTATTTTGCGCACTTCTCTTTTTTGCATTTTAGCTGGAGGTTTGACGCTGTTACGTCCGTTTGTTGTGCTTCTGCGCAAATAAAGAGTGCGCCTGTTCACAACTCTCTGATCTCCTGCACCTGACTTCGCTACCAGTACGCACACCCGTGACACCTACGTCTTTTCTTCACGCAAAAGGCGGGGATCTGGGCCTGTTCCAGTGAAAGCAGGACATCTTTCTCGTCGGACTTGTTAAAGGAAAAGGTTTCTTCCAGTCCGCGGTGAGTAATCGCTTTTCTGATGTCCAGAAGAGATTTTCATAGATGGTAGCAGCAACATTATGTACACAATAACTTAAATAAGTTACACAAAACGCCAAAAAAAAACGAACAACATAGCACAATTGTTTGGGAGAATGTAAAACGTCAGCCATGTTCTTCGGCGCCAGTTACTGCAAACAAATAATCTGAACTAAGAACTTCACACATATTTTGGAATTTCGGTGCATCCTTGACAATCGCTAATCAATAGGCCTATACAAAAAATGATGACAAGCGAACCTGGGGAGCTTTGTGTTCACATTTCCCTAAAAAATAGAACCGGATCGCGT
This sequence comes from Salmo trutta, assembly GCF_901001165.1. Taxonomy (NCBI): domain Eukaryota; kingdom Metazoa; phylum Chordata; class Actinopteri; order Salmoniformes; family Salmonidae; genus Salmo; species Salmo trutta. Next base: position 43,624,135 of record NC_042970.1, read on the forward strand.
AATTCAAGCGAACGGAACTCAAGCGACCTCTGAAGATGTTGTAAGTTCGGTACGTTTCGGGTACTGTTTTGAGGGGTCTGAGTGCCTTTGGAGGGTTCACACTGCACAAAAAAAATTGTGAACCGCACTGAGTTCACAAAAATTGTCTGAAAGGGAGTTAGTGTGAAAACAATAAGAGCCCATCTGAAAGACCAGTGATTAGATGGTTGGTATTTTTCCTAATGTGATTATACCTTGCTGCGGTTGAGCCTGACTTTTTCAGGCTTCAGGCAAGGTTTAGCTTAACAAATATCTGTCTCTATTTTCTAGAGAAGTACATAGGAAAGAGAAGGGGTAGTAGGTCACAAACACACACAAAACAGATTTTGTACCACTAGTGCCACCCGTCACAGGCACTCCTAAAGGTCTGTGGGTAAACTAGTAAACATTCAATGATTAAATACATTGGAAAAACATGCATTTTCAGGGCACATGTTTGATGGACATTTTCTGCAATGCCATTTCACCACATTTCTGGTTTGATTAAATAAAGCCCTGTCAAGAAGCCCATTTCTGGTGATTTAAGAAAATACAGGACTGTAAATATGATTATTTTATGATGCAGAGACACAGAGGAGCACATTATGATGTTAATAATCTCCCTTTGAACTAAGATCACTGTATAATGGCAGTACAGTTGAAGTAGATGGCCAATAAAAAGGCCTGATAATGGCAGCATTGTGGAAGTGGATGGCCAATAAAAAGGCCTGATGATGGCAATATTGTGGAAGTGGATGGCCAATAAAAAGGCCTGATGATGGCAGTATTGTGGAAGTGGATGGCCAATAAAAAGGCCTGATGATGGCAATATTGTGGAAGTGGATGGCCAGTGAAAAAGGCCTGATGATGGCAATATTGTGGAAGTGGATGGCCAATAAAAAGGCCTGATGATTGGCAGTATTGTGGAAGTGGATGGCCAATAAAAAGGCCTGAGTTGGCCATTATGATTTGCCTTTCACTGACAAAGTAGATTTTGTTCAGATGTCAAATAAGTAAGTTAATCAACTTATTCCTGTGATAATAGTCTACAAAATATTTTAGGTTTATCATATGACTCATAACATCCTATTTTGGTCTTTGTCTTTTTTATTTTGAATGATTTATAGGCAATACATCAAAAAGGTGATTCTAAAATTGAAGTAGAGTCCTTGGCTGACATTCTATCTATACCTGTCGCAAAGCTATTTCCTCAACATTTACACCAAGGATTGACATTGGCATGCTGAATGGTTTCGAAAACCTTTAGACAATGTTTGTCCCCAAATCCTATGTACATTCTGCCAGGGCTCATTTCTCACCTGGTTCTACAACACAACCTGTTGGTAGCTCACACAGAGTAGTTGACCTGGATGGTTTCTCCAAATGGAACATTAAGGTTCCAGAGGTGTGGCTTCTTTTACTTCATCTCTGTAGAGAGCAACACGCTGACACCATCGCTGTAATAAACCAAACGTGAAATAAAGCCCATGCCCTCCGCAGTTTACTGGCTCACACACACATACACACACGTACGTGCACACAAGCACACACACATTTCACTCTGAGTGACACGACAGCACCATTTTTATGTGTCTGTCATTATTCATTTACAGAGTGTGTGTGTGTGTGTGTGTGTGTGTGTGTGTGTGTGTGTGTGTGTGTGTGTTTCAATAACCTCCTATTTGCATTAACATTCAAATAATTCAGACAGCATCTGCTTGTGTCCTCTAAAGAACAGCCATTTTTCTGTGAGTATTTGGATAGCAAATACATGTTCTATTTTAACAGGAACATTTTGTAAAACGTAGTTCTGCATGTGATGCTTTTTCAGGGCCAAGGCATGGCGGGAAGATAGGCCTAATTATTCAGCCATAGGAATGAAAGCAATATCTCAGAAGGTATTTTTATGGTGTGTAGATAATCGCCTGATAGGACCTCCTTTACCAGAAGTCACACACACAATTTTACCATAAGACCAATCATATTGAAGATCTTTCAAGTACGTATCCTCCTACATGCCCAGTCAAAGGGTAAGCAATATGTCAGGAACAGGGCCCTAACCAGGGTTTGAGTTTTAGTGAGGTCCACAGGAAAGACATTGAAAGTTGAAGTTCATTTACTGCTTTACAATAAAAAATTAAAAAACATCAAAATGCTATTTGAAGATTTCGTTGTCATTTTTTCTACACAAAGTACTCTGTAATATCAAAGTGGAAGAAAATATTCTACAATTTGTAAAAATAAATAAAAAACTATAATCTAATATATGTGGACACCTGCTCGTCAAACATCTCATTCCAAAATCATGGAGTTGGTTCCCCCTTTGCTGCTATAACAGCCTCTACTCTTCTGGGAAGGCTTTCCGCTAGATGTTGGAATATTCCTGCAGAGATTTGCTTACATTCAGCCACGAGAATTAGTGAGGTCGGGCACTGATGTTGGGCAATTAGGCCTGGCTCGCAGTCGGCATTCATCCCAAAGGTGTTCGATGGGGTTGATGTCAGGGCTCTGTGCAGGCCAGTCAAGCTCTTCCACACCAATCGACAAACCATTTTTGTACAGACCTCACTTTGTGCATGGGGGCATTGTAATGCTGAAATAGGAAAGGGCCTTCCCCAAACAAAGTTGAAAGCACAGAATTGTTTCAAATGTTAAGATTTCCCTTCACTGGAACTAAGGGGCTTAGTCGGAACTATGAAAAACAGCCCCAGACCATTATTCCTCCTCCACCAAACTTTATAGTTGGCACTATGCATTGGGGCAGGTAGCATTCTCCTGGCATCCGCCAAACCCAGATTCGTCCAACGGACTGCCAGATGGTGAAGCGTGATTCATCACTCCACTGCTCCAGAGTCCAATGGCGGCAAACTTTACACCACTGCAGCTGATGCTTGGCATTGCACAATGTGATCTTAGGCTTCTGTGTGGCTGCTCGGCCATGGAAACCCATGTCATGAAGCTCCCGACGAACAGTTATTGTGCTGAAGTTGATTCCTGAGGAAGTTTGGAACTTGGTAGTGAGTGTTGCAACCGAGGTCAGACACTTTTTACGCGCATCAGCACTCAGCAGTCCCATTCTGTGAGCTTGTGTGGCCTACCACTTCGCGGCTGAGCTGTTAATGCTCCTAGACGTTTCAACTTCACAATAACAGCACTTACAATTGACCGGGGCAGCTCTAGCAGGGCAGAAATTTGAGAAACTGACTTGTTGGAAAGGTGGCATACTATGGCGGTGCCATGTTGAAAGTCACTGAGCTCTTCAGTAAGGCCATTCTACTGTCAATGTTTGTCTATGGTGATTGCATGGCTGTGTGCTCGATTTTATACACCTGTCAGCAATGGGTTTGGCTGAAATAGCCGAGTCCACTAATTTGGAGGGGTGTCCACATACACTATATATACACAAAAGTATATTGATTAGATAAGTATTCAAGCCCCTGAGTCAATACATGTTAAAATCACTTTTGGCAGCGATTACAGCTGTGAGTCTTTTTGGGTAAGTCTCTTCAAGCTCTGTCAAGTTGGTTGTTGATCATTGCTAGAACAACTGTAACTAGGCCACTCAGGAACATTCAATGTTGTCTTGGTAAGCAACTCCAGTGTAAATGTAGCCTTGTGTTTTAGGTTATTGTCCTGCTGAAAGGTGAATTTGTCTCCCAATGTCTGTTGGAAAGCAGACTGAACCAGGTTTTCCTCTAAGATTTTGCCTATGCTTAGTTGTATTCTGTTTCTTTTTATCCCCCAAAAAACTCCCTAAACCTTGCCGATGTCAAGTACAGCCGTAACATGATGCAGCCACCACCATGCTTGAAAATATGAAGAGTGGTACTCAGTGATGTGTTGTGTTGGATTTGCCCCAAACATAACACTTTGTATTCAGGACAAAAATGTCATAACTTTGTCACATTCTTTGCAGTATTACTTAAGCACCTTGTTGCAAACAAGATGCATGTTTTGGAATATTCTTCTTCTGTACAGGCTTCCTTCTTTTCACTCTGTCATTTAGGTTAGTATTGTGGAGTAACTACAATGATGTTGATCCATCCTCTGTTTTCTCATATCACAACCATTAACTGTAGCTGTTTAAAAATCACCATTGGCCTCATGGTGAAATCTCTGAGTAGTTTTCTTCCTCTCCGGAAACTGAGTTAGGAAGGATGCCTCTATCTTTGCAGTGACTGGGTGTATTGATACGCCATCCAAAGTGTAATTAATAAATTCACCATGCTAAAAGGGATATTCAGCGTCTGTTTTTTGTATTCTATTTACACATCTACCAATCGGTGCCCTTCTTTGCGAGGCATTGAAAAACCTACCTGGTCTTTGTAGTTAAATCTGTGCTTGAAATTCAAATCAAATTTCAAATCAAATGTATTTATAAAGCCCTTCTTACATCAGCTGATATCTCAAAGTGCTGTACAGAAACCCAGCCACAAAACCCCAAACAGCAAGCAATGCAGGTGTAGAAGCACGGTGGCTAGGAAAAACTCCCTAGAAAGGCCAGAACCTAAAAAGAAACCTAGAGAGGAACCAGGCTATGAGGAGTGGCGTATTGAAAGATCTTCCTCTTCTGGCTGTGCCGGGTGGAGATTATAACAGAACATGGCCAAGATGTTCAAATGTTCATAGGCGACCAGCAGGGTCAAATAATAATAATCACAGTGGATGTCGAGGGTGCAACAGGTCAGCACCTCAGGAGTAAATGTCAGTTGGCTTTTCATAGCCGATCATTCAGAGTATCTCTACCTCTCCTGCTGTCTCTATTTCTACCTCTAGCACGTCCGGTGAACAGATCAGGATTCCATAGCCGCAGGCAGAACAGTTGAAACTGGAGCAGCAGCACGGCCAGGTGGACTGGGGGGCAGCAAGGAGTCATCAGACCAGATAGTCCTGAGGCATGGTCCTAGGGCTCAGGTCCTCCGAGAGAGAGAAAGGAAGAGAGAAAGAGAGAAAGAGAGAGAGAGTTAGAGAGAGCATACTTAAATTCACACAGGACACTGGATAAGACAGGAGAAATACTCCAGATATAACAGACTGGCCCTAGCCCCCCGACACATAAACTACTGCAGCATAAATACTGGAGGCTGAGACAGGAGTGGTCGGGAGACACTGTGGCCCCATCCGATGATACCCCCGGACAGGGCCAAACAGGTAGGATTTAACACCACCCACTTTGCCAAAGCACAGCCCCCACATCACTAGAGGGATATCTTCAACCACCAACTTACCATCCTGAGACAAGGCCGAGTATAGCCCACAAAGATCTCTGCCACGGCACAACCCAAGGGGGGGGCGCCAACCCAGACAGGAAGATCACGTCAATGACTCAATCCCCTCAAGTGATGCACCCCTCCCAGGGACGGCATGGAAGAACACCAATAAGCCAGTGACTCAACCCCTGTAACAGAGTTAGAGGCAGAGAATCCCAGTGGAGAGAGGGGAACCAGCCAGGCAGAGAGAACAAGGGCAGTTCGTTGCTCCAGTGCCTTTCCGTTCACCTTCACACTCCTGGGCCACACTACACTCAATCATAGGACCTACTGAAGAGATGAGTCTTCAATAAAGACTTAAAGGTTGAGATCGAATCTGCGTCTCTCACATGGGTAGGCAGACCATTCCATAAAAATGGACCTCTATAGGAGAAAGCCCTGCCTCCAGCTGTTTGTTAAGAAATTCTAGGGACAGTAAGGAGGCCTGCGTCTTGTGACCGTAGCGTACATGTAGGTATGTACGGCATGACCAAATCGGAAAGATAGTTAGGAGCAAGCCCATGTAATGCTTTGTAGGTTAGCAGTAAAACCTTGAAATCAGCCCTTGCCTTAACAGGAAGCCAGTGTAGAGGCTAGCACTGGAGTAATATGATCAAATATTTTATTTTCACTACAAATTCACTACTCGATTGAGAGACCTTACAGATAATTGTATGTGTGGGGTACAGAGATGGGGTAGCCATTCAAAAAGCATGTTAAACCACTATTATTGAACAAAGTGAGTCCATGCAACTCACTATGTGATTTGTTAAGCATAAAGGGATAAAGTGACTAGGCAACAGGATCGGTAATAAACAGTAGCAGCAGCGTAAGTGATGAGTCAAAAGAGGGTCAATGCAGACAGTTAACTAGTTAACGTGAGTACGTGTACTGGTAATCCTTCTGGCCCCACTGCGTTGTCAATTTAAACCTGTTAAAAGGTCTTACTTACATCGGCTACTGGTGGTGAGGGATTAACCAACATTTCTGGTGATTTTGGTTAATAAACAAGTCATTGACCAACGTAGGTTCAATTACCTGAATTACATTTACACCGATAAAAATATAAACGCAACACAGGGCCCCTCAGGAGTGTGTACTTAATCCCCTCCTGTATTCCCTGTTCACCCACGACTGTGTGGCCAAACACGACTCTAACACCGTCATTAACTTTGCTGATGACACAACAGTGGTAGGCCTGATCACCAACAACAATGAGACGGCCTATAGGGAGGAGGTCAGAGAACTGGCAGTGTGGTGCCAGGACAACAACCTCTCCCTCAATGTGAGCAAGATAAAAGAGCTGATTGTGGACTACAGGAAAAGGCGGGCCGAACAGGCCCCCATTAACATCGACGGGGCTGTAGTGGAGCTGGTCGAGAGTTTCAAGTTCCTTGGTGTCCACATCACCAATGAACTATACTGGTCTAAACATACCAAGACAGTCGTGAAGAGGGCACGACAAAACCTTTTCCCCCACAGGAGACTGAAAAGATTTGGCATGGGTCCCCAGATCCTCAAAAGGTTCTACAGCTACACCATCGAGAGCATCCTGACCGGTGGCATCACCGCTTGGTATGGCAACTGCTCGGCATCTGACTGTAAGGCGCTACAGAGGGTAGTGCGAACAGCCCAGTACATCACTGGGGCCAAGCTTCCTGCCATCCAGGACCTCTATACCAGGCGGTGTCAGAGGAAAGCCCATAAAATTATCAAAGACTCCAGTCACCCAAGTTATAGACTGTATTTTCAAGTCTAGGATCAAAAGGCTCCTCAACAGCTTCTACCCCCAAGCCATAAGACTGCTGAAGAATTACGAAAATCGCCACCGGACAATTTACTTTTTACACCTTTTGTACACTGCTGCTACTCGCCGTTTGTTTGTTATCTATGCATAGTCACTTCGCCCCCCACCTACATGTACAGATTACCTCAACTAGCCTGTACCCCCGCACACTGGCTCGGTAAAGGTGCCCCCTGTATATAGCCTCGTTATTGTTATTGTGTTACTTTTTATTGTAACTTTTTATTTTAGTCTACTTGGTAAATATTTTCTTAACTCTTCTTAAACAGCACTGTTGGTTAAGGGCTTGTAAGTAAGCATTTCACGGTGAAGTCTACACTTGTATTCGGCACATGTGTCACGTTGGTATGAATGATTCGGGAGACAGACGCAGGAATGCGTAATAGTTTTTTTTTATTGTACCCAAAATACAGTGTGCCGTGTAAAGGCACGGGACGAAGACCAAACAAACACTTAACAAAACACAGGTTGGTAACCCAAACAAAAGAGCGAGGAGTAGCTCGAAAAAAATAACAAGCGTGCGATGATTAACACACGGGACGAGACCCGTAATCATCTGTGCAATCCACATTGGCACAAAAGCCAAAACGCACAGCAGAGGTACTCACACGCACTAATGGACATTGTAACAATAATCAACCCCACCATGGTCAACAAATGGCACATACAGTTGAAGTCGGAAGTTTACATACACTTAGGTTGGAGTCATTAAAACTCGTTTTTAAACCACTCCACAAATGGATTGTTAACAAACTATAGTTTTGGAAAGTCGGTTAGGACATCTACTTTGTGCATGACACAAGTAAGCTTTCCAATAATTGTTTACAGACAGATTACTTCACTTATAATTCACTGTATCACAATTCCATTGGGTCAGAAGTTTACATACACTAAGTTGACTGTGCCATCAAACAGCTTGGAAAATTTCATAAAATTAGGTCATGGCTTTTGAAGCTTCTGATTGGCTAATTGACATAATTTGAGTCAATTGGAGGTGTACCTGTGGATGTATTTCAAGGTCTACCTTCAAACTCAGTGCCTCTTTGCTTGACATCATGGGAAAATAAAAAGAAATCAGCCAAGACCTCAGAAAAAAAATTGTAGACCTCCACAAGTCTGGTTGATCCTTGGGAGCAATTTCCAAACGCCTGAATGTACCATGCTCATCTGTACAAACAATAGTACACAAGAATCAACACCATGGGACAATGCAGCCGTCATACCGCTCAGGAAGGAGATGAGTTCCGTCTCCTAGAGATGAACGTACTTTGGTGCGAAAAGTGCAAATCAATCCCAGAACAACAGCAAAGGACCTTGTGAAGATGCTGGAGGAAACAGGTACAAAAGCTAGTCCTATCTCGACAAAACCTGGCCGCTCCGCAAGGCCGCTCCGCAAGGAAGAAGCCACTGCTCCAAAACCGCCATAAAAAAGCCAGACTACGGTTTGCAACTGCACATGGGGACAAAGATCGTACTTTTTGGAGAAATGTCCTCTGGTCTGATGAAACAAATGGCCATAATGACCATCGTTATGTTTGGAGGAAAAAGGGGGAGGCTTGCAAGCCGAAGAACACCATCTCAACCGTGAAGCACGGGGGTGGCAGCATCATGTTGTGGGGGCGCTTTGCTGCAAGAGGGACTGGTGCACTTCACAAAATAGATGGCATCATGAAGCAGGAAAATTATGTGGATATATTGAAGCAACATCTCAAGACATCAGTCAGGAAGTGAAAGCTTGGTCGCAAATGGGTCTTCCAAATGGACAATGACCCCAAGCATACTTCCAACGTTGTGGCAAAATGGCTTAAGGACAACAAAGTCAAGGTATTGGAGTGGCCATCACAAAGCTCTGACCTCAGTCCTATAGAAAATATGTGGACAGAACTGAAAAAGCGTGTGCGAGCAAGGAGGCCTACAAACCTGACTCAGTTACACCAGCTCTGTCAGGAGGAATGGACCAAAATTCACCCAACTTATTGTGGGAAGCTTGTGGAAGGCTACCCGAAACGTTTGACCCAAGTTAAACAATTTACAGGCAAGGCTACTAAATACGAATTCAGTTTATATAAACTTCTGACCCACTGGGAATGTGATGAAAGAAATAAAAGCTGAAATAAATCATTCTCTACTATTTTTCTGACATTTCACATTTTTTAAATAAAGTGGTGATCCTAACTGACCTAAGACAGGGACTTTTTACTAGGATTAAATGTCAGGAATTGTGAAAGACTGAGTTTAAATGTATTTGTCTAAGGTGTATGTAAACTTCCGACTTCAACTGTATACACAAATACAATCAGTGGTAATAGGGGCCAGGTGTGCGCAATGAAAGTTCCAGAGGGATCTTTGACAGCATGTGACAAATAAAGTTTGATTTGAACATGTAAAGTGTTGGTCCGATGGTTCATGAGCTGAAATAAAAGATCATAGAAATGTTTCATTCGCACAAAAAATAATTCACTCACATATTATGCACGTATTTGTTTACATCCATGTGAGCATTTCTCATATGCCAAGATAATACACTTGACAGGGGTGGCATATCAAGAAGCTGATTAAACAGCATGATCATTACACAGGTGACCTTGTGAAGGGGACAATAAAAGCCGACTCTAAAATGTGCAGTTTTGTCACACAACAAAATGCCACAGATGTCTCAAGTTGAGGGAGTGTGCAATTGGCATGCTGACTGCAGGAATGTCCACCAGATGTAATGTTAATTTCTCTACCATAAGCCGCCTCCAGCTTCGTTTTAGAGAATTTGGCAGTATGTCCAACCGACCTCACAACCACATGGCGTCATGTGGGCGAGTGGTTTGCTGATGTCAACGTTGTGAACAGAGTGTCCCATGGTGGCGGTGGAGTTATGGTATAGGCAGGCATAAGCTACGGACAACGAACACAATTGCATTTTATTGATGGCAATTTGAATGCACAGATACCGTTATGAGATCCTGAGGCCCATTGTCGTGCCATTCATCCAACGCCATCACCTAATTTTGCAACATGATAATGCACGGCCCCATGTCGCAAGGATCTCTACACAATTCCTGGAGGCTGAAAATTCTAAAGTTCTTCCATGGCCTGCTGTCACGCCCTGGCCATAGAGAGGGTTTTATTCTCTATTTTGCTTAGGCCAGGGTGTGACTAGGGTGGGCATTCTATGTCCTTTTTTCTATGTTTTGTATTTCTTTGTTTTGGCCTGGTATGGCTCTCAATCAGGGACAGCTGTACACCATTGTCGCTGATTGGGAGCCATACTTAGGTAGCCTGTTTTCCTTTGGGTTTTGGGGGTGGTTTATTTCTGTTTAGTAATTCTTACCTGACAGACTGTTTGGCTGTCGGTTTCTGTTTCTTTGTTTCAGTGTTCTGATCAAATAAATTCATGATGAGCACTAACCACGCTGCGCCTTGGTCTACTCCATTTGACAGCCGTTACAGAACCACCCACCACAAACGGACCAAGCAGCGTGGATTGGAGCATCGGGGAGAAGGATGGACATGGGAGTCGGAACGTAGATTCTGGGAGGACAAGTTAACCTCTTACATCTAGATGTTCCGCTAGCGGAACACCTGCTCCAATATCCAATGATGGGCGTGGCGCGAAATACAAATTCCTCTAAAATCCGAAAACTTCCATTTTTCAAACATATGACTATTTTACAGCATTTTAAAAGACAAGACTCTCGTTAATCTAACCACACTGTCCGATTTCAAAAAGGCTTTACAGCGAAAGCAAAACATTAGATTATGTCAGCAGAGTACCCAGCCAGAAATAATCAGACACCCATTTTTCAAGCTAGCATATAATGTCACAAAAACCCAGAAGACAGCTAAATGCAGCACTAACCTTTGATGATCTTCATCAGATGACAACCCTAGGACATTATGTTATACAATGCATGCATGTTTTGTTCAATCAAGTTCATATTTATATCAAAAACCAGCTTTTTTACATTAGCATGTGACGTTCAGAACTAGCATACCCCCCGCAAACCTCCGGTGAATTTACTAAATTACTCACGATAAACGTTCACAAAAAACATAACAATTATTTTAAGAATTATAGATACAGAACTCCTCTATGCACTCGATATGTCCGATTTTAAAATAGCTTTTCGGTGAAAGCACATTTTACAATATTCTCAGTAGATTGCCCGGCATCACAGGGCTAGCTATTTAGACACCCAGCAAGTTTAGCGCTCACCAAAATCAGATATTCTATTAGAAAAGTTTGATTACCTTTGATGTTCTTCGTCAGAATGCACTCCCAGGACTTCTACTTCAATAACAAATGTAGGTTTGGTCCAAAATAATCCATAGTTATGTTCCATCAGCGACGTTTTGTTCGTGCGTTCTAGACACTATCCCAATGGTAAATAAGGGTCGTGCGCATGGCGCATTTCGTGACAAAAGATTTCTAAATATTTCATTACCGTACTTCGAAGCATGTCAACCGCTGTTTAAAATCAATTTTTATGCCATTTTTCTCGTAAAAAAGCGATAATATTCCGACCGGGAATCTGCAATTAGGTAAACAGCCGAAAGAAAATACATCACGGGGTCGACTCGGGCACGCGCCTAAGCCTTTTGTCTGCTGATAGACCACTTAGCAAAAGCGCTCGTGTGTTTCAGCCAGGGCTTTGAATTACGTCATTCAGCATTTTCCCGGGCTGTGGCCTATAATAGTCAAAAGAACGGACACAAGTTAACGTCTGCAAAATTCTGCTTCTTTCTTTATTCGGAAGAATGGTGCGTGCGCTTGGCCAGAACTTGCTGTTTCTCCTACTACCACAGTGCTACACCGCCATCTATTGGCCTGATGGACTACTAACGCTAAAGCATGTAGAATACACCATTTCGAATAAATAAGACAAATACATAAACAAATTAGTTTAAAAAATATATATAATAATGTAATGCAGTTTTCAACGCATTACATCATCGTAACCACCACCATTACTCAGCAGAACGTTAAAGGTGACCTCAACTGTCTCTGTATCTTTGTGTCACACAAATTGTCTGATACTTTTTCTGGGCCACTGCCAAGACATAGTGGGAAAATATGCCCAGGTATTCACCCATAAGAATGAGAGAAGGAAGTTTTAGGACCACACACACACGCACACCATAACAGCAATCATGTAGAGCAATCATCTTTCCAGCCCTCCTACCAAGGCAAAGGGTGAGAAATACTGTATGTCAGGAATGGATTTGGGTTGTTCGTTCTTTGAGGTAAAGACTGGTTTGGCGAGAGACGGGTGCTCATTTACAGTTAACACGGACCTGTTTCCAGTCTTCCGAGATCCGATTATCTCAAGAAGCAGAGAGCCAATCAGCTTCTAGACATATCAGGTCAGCTCAGTTCATTTCCATGATGGATTGGCAGAGAATCAGGATCTCGTTCACCATCTCATGTCCAAAGACCGACACCCTTTGTAGAACAGTGTGCCCACTCACTGGCCTGGGGCATATGGGTCTCCATAGACCCCCATGAAGTAAAGACACTTAAACCAACTGGACTTAGTAGATCTGGTGCAGCCAGGGTAATATTAGTTTTATATGGCACTCAAGCCTCACCTTGGGAAAATTGATTTTGGTTTTGCAGTGCATCCAGAGAGTGCTGATAAGTTTAAGTTTCTAAATGACCATTTACAAATGATTGACTGATATTATAAATTAAAAAAAACATATCAATGATTAGCTAACCATTCTTTCATGTAATTCGCTCTGCCTCCTACCAAAGCCATGGCTTCAGCAACTGTTCTCAATATAGTGTACCTTAGGAGCAACGTCTTTGAAGGTTTTACAGACCTTTCAACAAACTGTATCTGGAAGAGAGACTTCTATGTGGGATCTGAGTGCTGCTTTACCAGACTGTGAAAGGCAATAAAGTAGTTAAACCCAATGAAAGAGTTTGGTGAAGGTTTGTTTCCCATTTAGGCAACATATTATTGCTGCTGCTGATCAGATGATTAGACGGACAAGGTTCTCATGAAAAAGGCTTTGTTTTTATATGAATTAGTCTACCATCGATTGCTTTATCTACAAGCCCCTCACTTGCACTACTGTATCTCTCTACAACTGATTTATGGCTAAGGATAAGGTAAGAGGTTTATGTTCAGGTAAAGTGATAAAAACATATTTATGGTTACAAAGTGCCTCTGTCCTCTGTAGCAAGGCTAGACAGTGATGTAAGGTATTTACATCAGTCCCTCAGGTAGTTCCCACTGAGGTGATCAAAACACCATGATGTGGTTTTCTGCATCATGGGACAGAGAGATGTGTGCATTCCTTAAACAGAACCGTTGTTATATAAGGGATTAGCAAGAACCAGAGAATCTAGTTCTGTCCGCTTTGGTGAAGTGAAAGATAATCGATGTGAGAAACCAAGGTGATGTTGAAAGGAGAGTTGGACAAAGGCATTCGAGACAATGGAAAGGCAGACTGGTGGCATTCTCCTCTGCGGTTTGTGATTTTCTAACACAAACACATGCACCAGTGGAGGGTAGTGACTTGAAAAATTGAGGAGGATGGGCTCGGACCGCATGGAGACGACAAAAAGTGTAACAAAAATTGTCAAAGACAAATTATTTGAACCTAAAGCATTTAATAAAGACATTTATAGTACAATATTATGGGGAATGGGAATGAGAGGGCTCCTTATACAGTATTGGGGAGGGACCACAGCAGTGACTGAATGAGGGTATGAGACATGAGCAGAGGTGTTCAGAGACTTGACTTCAGGGGTTGGGGTTGAGGTGTTCAGAGGCTTCAGTGCAGGACAGGCTCATCATGGATGAATGGTGTTGGAGAAGAGATCAACTCTTCCACTGAGGGCAGGACAGGAGTCGACTGGGAACACACAAAAAACAATAACACAACACACACTGTAAATACAAATAGCATATACAGTGCATTCGGAAAGTATTCAGACCCCTGGACTTTTTCCACAGCCTTATTCTAAAATGGATTAAATTGTTTTTTCCCCTCATCAATCTACACACAATACCCCATGATGACAAAGCAAAAACAGGTGTTAGATATTTTAGCTAATTTATTTTTTAAAAATACAAAAAATGAAATATCACATTTGCATAAGTATTCACACCATTTACTCAGTACATTGTTAAAGCACCTCTGGCAGTGATTACAGCCTCAAGTCTTCATGGGTATGCTGCTACAAACTTGGCACACCTGTATTTGGGGAGTTTCTCCCGTTCTTCTCAGCAGATCCTCTCAAGCTCTGTCAGGTTGGATGGGGAGCGCTGCTGCACAGCTATTTTCAGGTCTCTCTAAAGATGTTTGATTGGGTTCAAGTCCGGGCTCTGGCTGGGCCACTCAAGAACATTCAGAGACTTGTCCCGAAGCCACTCCGGCATTGTCTTGGCTGTGTGCTTAGGGTCGTTGTCCTGTTAGAAGGTGAACCTTCACCCCAGTCTGAGGTCCTGAGCACTCTGGAGCTGGTTTTCATCACAGATCTCTCTGTACTTTGCTCTGTTCATCTTTCCCTCGATCCTGACTAGCCTCCCAGTCCCTGCCGCTGAAAAACAACCTCACAGCATGATGCTGCCACCACCATGCTTCACCTTAGGGATGGTGCCAGGTTTCCTCCAGACATGACACTTGGCAGTCAGGCCAAAGAGTTCAATCTTGGTTTCATCAGACCAGAGAATCTTGTTTCTCATGATCTGAGAGTTCTTTAGGTGCCTTTTGGCAAACTCCAAGCGGGCTGTCATGTGCCTTTTACTGAGGAGTGGCTTCCGTCTGGCCATTCTACCATAAAGGCCTGATTGGTGGAGTGCTGCACATATGGTTGTCCTTCTGGAAGGTTCTCCCTTCTCCACAGAGGAACTCTGGAGCTCTGTCAGAGTGACCATCGGATTCTTGGTCACCTGACCAAGGCCCTCCCCCGATTGCTCAGTCTGGCCAGGCAACCAGCTCTAGGAAGAGTCTTGGTGGTTCCAAACTTATTCCATTTAAATGGGCTAGGTGGGACGGTAGCATCCCACCTGCGGGACACAGCCAGTGAAATATCAGGGCGGAAAATTCAAAAACAACAAAATGTCATAATTCAACTTTCTCAAACATACGACTATTTTACACCATTTTAAAGATACACTTCTCGTTAATCTAACCACATTCTCCGATTTCAAAAAGGCTTTACAGCGAAAGCAAAACATTAGATTATGTTAGGAGAGTACATAGACAAAAATAATCACACAGCCATTTTCCAAGCAAGGACATGTGTCAATAAAACCCAAAAAACAGCGAAATGAAGCACTAACCTTTGACGATCTTCATCAGATGACACTCCTAGGACATTATGTTACACAATACATGTATGTTTTGTTTGATAAAGTTCATATTTATATCCAAAAACAGCATTTTACATTGGCGCGTGATATTCAGAAAATTTATTCCCACCAAACCGCCGGTGAATGTGTACATCAATTTACAAATATACTCATCATAAACGTTGACAAAATACATAACAATTATTTTAAGAATTATAGATAGACTACTCCTTTATGCAACCTCTGTGTCAGATTTTAAAATAGCTTTACGGATAAAGCACATTTTCCAATATTCTGAGTACATAGCTCAGCCATCACGGCGAGCTATTCAGACACCCGCCAAATTCGGGGCAACCTAAACTCAGAATTAGTATTAGAAATATTGTATTACCTTTGCTGATCTTCGTCAGAATGCACTCCCAGGACTGCTACTTCCACAAGAAATTTTGTTTTTGTTCCAAATAATCCATATATGTCCAAACACTTCAGTTTTGTTCGTGCGTTCAGAGCACTATCCAAAGGGTAACGCGCGAGCGCAGAACGAGAGACGAAAAGTCAAAATGTTCAATTACCATACTTAGAAGAATGTCAAACGCTGTTTAAAATCAATATTTATGGTATTTTTAACGTAGAATTGCGATAATATTCCAACCGGACAATAGCATATTCATTCAAGAAGAAAAAGAAGGAGGGGCGCGCTCGCGAGACCGAGCATATCCAACCCCTTTGTTGCCAGGCAGACCACTCAGTAACTGAGCTCCTATTATCTGCCCAGTGACAGGAAAATGCTCAAACCACTTTCTGAAGGCTTTAGACAGCCAATGGAAGCCTTAGGAAGTGCAACGTCACCCCACAGACACTGGAGCTTCGATAGAGAATCAAAAGAAGAACTACAATTCTCAGACTTTTCACTTCCTGCTTGGATTTTTCTCAGGTTTTTGCCTGCCATGTGGGTTCTGTTATACTCACAGACACCATTCAAACAGTTTTAGAAACTTCAGAGTGTTTTCTATCCAAATCTACTAACACTATGCATATTCTAGTTTCTGGGCCAGAGTAGTAACCTGTTTAAATTGGGTACGTTTTTCATCCAGCCGTGAAAATACTGCCCCCTAGCCCAGACAGGTTAAGAATGATGGAGGCCACTGTGTTCTTGGAGACCTTCAATGCTGCAGAAATGTTTTGGTACCCTTCCCAAGATCTGTGCCACGTCATAATCCTGTCTCAGAGCTCTACGAAACAATTGGTTCGACCTCATGGCTTGGGTTTTTGTGGGACCTTATGTGTGGGACCTTATGTAGACAGGTGTGTGCCTTTCTAAAATTTGCCACAGGTGGAATCCAATGAAGTTGTAGAAATATCTCAAGGATGATCAATGGAAACAGGATGCACCTGAGCTCAATTTCGAGTCTCATAGCAAAAGGTCTGAATTCTTATGTAAAGTTTTTTTTTTTTATATATACAGTATCTCACAAAAGTGAGTACACCCCTCACATTTTGTAAATATTTGAGTATATCTTTTCATGTGACAATACTGAAGAAATGACACTTTGCTACAATGTAAAGTACTGAGTGTACAGCTTGTTTAACAGTGTAAATTTGCTGTCCCCTCAAAATAACACAACACACAGCCATTCATGTCTAAACCGCTGGCAACAAAAGTGAGTACACCCCTAAGTGAAAATATCCAAGTTGGGCCCA
This sequence comes from Salmo trutta, assembly GCF_901001165.1. Taxonomy (NCBI): domain Eukaryota; kingdom Metazoa; phylum Chordata; class Actinopteri; order Salmoniformes; family Salmonidae; genus Salmo; species Salmo trutta. The sequence continues at coordinate 43,641,204 of NC_042970.1, forward strand.
AAGTGTCAATATTTTATGTGGCCACCACCATTTTCCAGCACTGCCTTAACCCTCTTGGGCATGGAGTTCACCAGAGCTTCACAGGTTGCCACTGGAGTCCTCTTCCACTCCTCCATGACGATATCACGGAGTTGGTGGATGTTAGAGACCTTGCACTCCTCCACCTTCCGTTTGAGGATGCCCCACAGATGCTCAATAGGGTTTAGGTCTGGAGACATGCTTGGCCGGTCCATCACCTTTACCCTCAGCTTCTTTAGCAAGGCAGTGGTCATCTTGGAGGTGTGTTTGGGGTCGTTATCATGTTGGAATACTGCCCTGCGGCCCAGTCTCCGAAGGGAGGGGATCATGCTCTGCTTCAGTATGTCACAGTACATGTTGGCATTCATGGTTCCCTCAATGAACTGTAGCTCCCCAGTGCCAGCAGCACTCATGCAGCCCCAGACCATGACACTCCCACCACCATGCCTGACTGTAGGCAAGACACACTTGTCTTTGTACTCCTCACCTGGTTGCCTCCACACACGCTTGACACCATCTGAACCAAATAAGTTTATCTTGGTCTCATCAGACCACAGGACATGGTTCCAGTAATCCATGTCCTTAGTCTGCTTGTCTTCAGAAAACTGTTTGCGGGCTTTCTTGTGCATCATCTTTAGAAGAGGCTTCCTTCTGGGACAACAGCCATGCAGACCAATTTGATGCAGTGTGCGGCGTACGGTCTGAGCACTGACAGGCTGACCCCCCACCCCTTCAACCTCTGCAGCAATGCTGGCTGCACTCATACGTCTATTTCCCAAAGACAACCTCTGGATATGACGCTGAGCACGTGAACTCAACTTCTTTGGTCGGCCATGGCGAGGCCTGTTCTGAGTGGAACTTGTCCTGTTAAACCGCTGTATGGTCTTGGCCACCGTGCTGCAGCTCAGTTTCAGGGTCTTGGCAATCTTCTTATAGCCCAGGCCATCTTTATGTAGAGCAACAATTCTTTTTTTCAGATCCTCAGAGAGTTCTTTGCCATGAGGTGCCATGTTGAACTTCCAGTGACCAGTCAGTATGAGGGAGTGTGAGAGCGATGACACCAAATTTAACACACCTGCTCCCCATTCACACCTGAGACCTTGTAACACTAATGAGTCACATGACACCGGGGAGGGAAAATGGCTAATTGGGCCCAATTTGGACATTTTCACTTAGGGGTGTATACACTTTTGTTGCCAGCGGTTTAGACATTAATGGCAGTGTGTTGAGTTATTTTGAGGGGACAGCAAATTTACACTGTTATACAAGCTGTACACTCACTACTTTACATTGTAGCAAAGTGTCATTTCTTCAGTGTTGTCACATGAAAAGATATACTCAAATATTTACAAAATGTGAGGGGTGTACTCACTTTTGTGAGATACTGTATATACATTTGCAAAAATGTCTAAAAACCTATTTTCGCTTCATCATTATGGTGTATTGTGTGTTGATTGATGTGGACTATTTTTTATTTAATCCATTTTAGAATAAGTATGGGGGGAAAAAAAGATAACAAAATGTATGAAATGTATGCATTCACTACTGTAAGTCGCTCTGGATAAGAGCGTCTGCTAAAATGACAAAAAATAATAATAATTAAAAATGTAATAAGGCTGTAATGTAACAAAATGTGGGAAAAGTCAAGGGGTGAGAATACTTTCCGAATGCACTGTACATTCCATTACAGCAGCACCACCATAGGTTTGGTAAACAAGGTTTGGTCAACAAGCCCTGGGGAGGATGAAAACCCTGTCAAACTACAGCAACCTTATACTTGTTCATATGAATTATATTTAGACTAGACTAACAGGGGGGTTTCCTCTACCCAGACACAGAGGCAACAACAGATGGACAATAGAACTCACAGGGCTGAGCTTCCTTTATGCATGTTTGCATAGCACAGGCCTATGCAACTGCAGGCCTAATTAAAAATTAATCTATGTCATCACTATTATGATGATTTATTAATTCAAGTGAATAATTTTGGATCGAAAAGGTCTAGCCAGAACAAGTTTGCATATAAACCAAATTTGATCACATTCACATTTTCTCCTGACAAACAAATGGGCTTTAAATGCATAATGTTATTAATGTGTTCACCCTGACTGAGCTTCGAGCAGAGATTGCTGTGGTAGGCAAGTTGCCTACCTGGCGGATATTTTAGATCTTCTGAATTCTCTCAATGTGTCAACGCAAGGGAGGTGGCACAATCGATTTGAACAGAGGGACAAAGTGGATGCCTTCAAGATGAAGCTTGCCGTTTGGGCAAATCATGTTTCTAACGGGAGGATTGACATGTTTCTCAATGCTGATTTTGAGATTCAGAATCTGATCAACAAAGTGCACAGCGACACCCTGAAACCTGTTAAACAGAATCTTGTCAAGTTGCAGGGAAAGTTTTGCAACTACTTCCCGGAGGAAAACAGGAGACAAGATGACTGGATACTGGACCCCTTTCAAGTGGAGATGGGAAGCGTCACTTTGCCAAGCAATGAAGAGGCTCAGCTGTTGGAGCTGTCGATGGACAGAGCACATAGGCTGTATACAGCTGCTATAGAGTACTACAGTATGACATAATACACATAAAACCTAGCGGTCAAACAAGGAAATGGTTCCACATTTTTGTGTTTCGTGTAGGCTTACACTGTCATGACGTTTTGATAACCGTGTAAATCTCTCCAGGACAAGGTGACTTCTATCAATATATTTGCCTGTATTTACCCCCCCCCCCCCCCCTAAACAAAATGCTAATTAGCTGCTAATTTAGCTATCATAAAGAACTACAAATGCCATGATGATCTGGACGAAACTGCCAAATTGAGGCAATCTACATTTTGTAAAGTATACATTGGCTACATTTCTTTAAATTGACGATTCTTTGAACTGTCTTGTGCAAGTTTTAAATTGACACAATACCTGTTAGCAAAGGTGTCAGCTAGAGATGACGTGTAGGAGCTTGCAGGGATTTGTAGTCCTGTATGATGTCTACTTTGATGCCAATTAGGATTTTCGAATCTGAGAGTAAATATAGCCGAATATATTGATAAGTCACCTTGTCCGAGAGATTTCCATGGTTATTACAACATCACGCCACAAACCATTTCCCTGTTTGATCGCTAGGTTTTATGGGTATTATGACACCTCCACTGTTGGGCTCTATTATTAGTAGCCTACAGTTGATCAGACTGAAATATCGTCTCGTTTTCATCCCATACAGCGTGTCAGATCTCTAATGTTTTGGTGTGCCTAGGCTTCTGCAACATTTATGTAAAGACTTTTTGCTTGTGTCTGTCGGGTGTCATGATCTGTTATTACCTTTGCTAAATAAAACCCGGAAGAAAGTGGAAAGCTTACTTGAGCAAGCGTGAAAAGATGCGCTGCGTCACTCCTCTCTTTTTAATCTCCCTTTTAATGGATGATGCGATTAATTGATTTCGACATCCCAGAGAAGACAGTACAAACTTCTATATGCTCAGCAAGTAAAGCATCGTAATGTGCAAATACCTCTGTAAGCTCCTTGTAGCTGCCCCTGTTAGCTGAACTTTCCCTCTCGTTGTGCCCTAAGTAAAAGCCAACTCTTGCCAATAAGCTGCTTGTGACACTTTCTTCTTACCTTCTCGTTGTGTTGCGCAGTTCGAATACACAGACGTTCATCCATTCATCCATTACATGATCGATGCGGCAATAAAGGGGTTCTTCAACAAAAAATCAACTACATTGTTAGCATGATCCTAATCCTATGATTGGATGGACAACATGTCAGTTCACATTGCAAAAACATTGATTGGTTGGAGGACGGCCCCCAGAAGTGGTCATAATTACCATGTATGTCTTTGAAGAGGGTAAGGCCTACGAGCGTCCTAGTTTTTGTATTTAAATCAACTATCCTATGTCAATTCAAGTTTTTTTATTTAGGTTTTTTAGCCCATAGATATTGCTGTAATTTTTTTGTCACTCAAATATCACATGAATACACATTACAAATGGCAAAATGTATACAATTGCAAGGACATTTTCTTTAAAACTGCTACAGTTTCTTTGAACCCCATAACAAAATGTGTAGAATTCCAGGAAATCAACTTTAAACCTGCAAAATTCTCTCCACCATCAAGAGGGGTGTGAACAGTTGGTGTCATGAACAGTACTTGTGCCCATAGAAATAGGCGAAATAGGCCAGAACAGTGATAACTAAAATAACTACAATAAGGTCCCTTTCATAATAAAGGTGATGATGGTGGCTATATTTCTCCATGAAATGATTGCATACAGAAAATATTGGATGTTTGGAAGGCATCTGCTGTAACAGGAATAAAACTATAAATGGTATGCTAGTCAAGACCATAGATGTGTTCGAATACCCATACTAACATACTATATACTTAATTACATACTACATACTATTAGTTCATTTTTGTATACTGTAAATGAATGGTATCCTTTCAGTTGAGCGTACTAGCGCTTCGCCTGTCTACCGGAAGTTGATGCTGTTGTTATGCTACCACTAGCTTGGTAGCATAACAAATTACTAGCTAGGCATCTTACGACTTCATTAACATTGTCCATTGAGAACGCATAATGACTATACCACTTAGCTAAGAATGATGTGAATAATCAAGTCAATAAATGTTGGGTAGTTAATTAGATAGCATATAGTTAATATACTGGCCAATTCAATGTATTAGTAGCTAAATAACATTAGATAGCTAGCTAACATACCGGTACATACTGCTGTAATGATATGTTATGCGGTTCGTAAGGATAGCGTAGCTAACAAATTGTCAGCCAACATAACGTGTAACATAACTCATTTGAAAAGTCCTTACTTTATTACATTGCTCAACATTTTCTTAACATTTGTCATAATTGGTTAAAGCAATACATTTGTATACGCTCTCGTCGAACTTCGGCTGCATTTTTTCCATCATTTTCCTCAAATCAAATCCAGGCCCATTTTCTGAATAATTGCATTATGGGGCCTAAAAGCACGGAAGTAGTGTCCACTGCTTGTCCAGTAAGCATACTACATACTCAATTTACATCACAAATAGTACGGTTAGTATGAGTATTCAAACACAACTCATGACTTTCTCTGTCATACCTTAGCAGGTGGCAAGCATCCTTAGTTGAGAGAGCGAGAGAGAGAATCTTACACTGCCTCTGTGTGGTCATATTGTGTAATTACATGAGAGGTGACAGGGTCCATATCTGCAAATTGTCTGTGGTATTGAGTATAAGCGGGTAGAGTGAATGGAAGAGAATGAGGTTAGGTGCGGACAACAAAGAAGGCTAAAACAAGTAGTAATTCTAACATGAACAGTATAGCGACAGGCTGTATGAATTGGCTCCAAAAAAAAATCCCTCAGTAAACTACCCAAGGACTTGAAAGCTGCATCATATGCATTTCTCACCCTCATCATTGCCATGATGAGGGTGACATAATGACTACCGTAATCAGAATGATGGGAAGTTTGAGAGCGCTCGATTTAATCTAAACAGTAAACAAAAAAGTTGTTTGACCTTAACCCGTTCGGCAATTTCATTGGTCTAATGAAAGCTTCATGCCGCCAAAAAACTGAGCACGTCACAGAATGTGGTTTTTTGGAGAAAAAAAAATGGAAAGCGGGAAAAATCCATATATTAGCCGCGTCATTGTTTAAGCCGCGAGGTTCAAAGCCTGGGAAAAAAGTTGCGGCTTATAGTCCGGAATTTACGGTATATGCAGTGATTCTTGAATATACCTATAGCCTAATAGTTGCCTTAATATTTTTCTACCAACAGGAAAGAACGGTTAGTTAGTACAGCATGCCAAACGGACCCCTGGGTGCCAGAGTGTTCCTGTGCTGCGGTGGAGAAGAGGTCCACCGAGACCATCACTAAAGAGCTCAGTGCCCAGCTAGATTGCGCTCACAACCACCAGTATACAACCGAGGTCTGCCCCTATACGCCTCAGATGGAGCTGACGGAGAGTGAGATCAGCGAAGACCATAAAAGATCACTTTTGGGGGAGCGGGCTGGTGTTCCAAAAATGGAGAAGGAGCTGGCCATTCAACAGCGAATTCAAAGATACACCCATCCATAAAGGGAATCGGAGTGGAATTATTTTTCTACCGATATTTTTTGTTGTTGACCCGTTTCAAACTTGTCCCGGTCCTGCTGTTTCGACTCTCTCTCTCTGACATTTGCTCCTGAGGTGTTGAGCTGTTGCACCGTCTATAACCACTGTGGTTATTATTTTGATATAAAAAGGGCTTTTGTAAAATACATTTGATTGATTGATTGTTTGCTGTGCTGAATGCTGTGTATTCACTAACTGTCTGAGTGATAGGACATTTGTATAGTATCTGTAACATATTTCGGAGTGTATTTAATCTGCATCTTAACTTCTTAAAGAGGCAATCAGCAGTAGAAACAATAACAATAAGTGCCTCCCTGGTCCTCTTTTGGTTAAAAGCTGAGGGATGGAGACATGTAACCACTCTCAAATTCATAGACAGCGCTATAGATGCAAGGACTGACCATCCATGATATCACAATTGTAATCTTGTTTCTATGATCTGTTTCCACTACCATGTACACAGTTTGCTTTGGATAAAGGCGTCTGCTAAATGGCATATGTCATTAAAGTCTACTTTGATGAACAGCCAAAAAGCACATGAAATCTGATATTTTATGCCACATTCCAAGTCTGATACAAATCTGATTCCTGGCCATGTGACTTACATCTGAACGGTCAAATCTGATTTATTTGTCTTCAAGAAGTGTTTTTTTGGCATATCTTTTTTGGCATATCTTTATTTGGCATATCTTGTTGCTCACTAGCTACTGTGTTCACAGTTTGACAAGAACATGTGGTAGCTTAATAGCTTGTTAATTGTTTACATATAAACGAGTCAACGTGCTAGAAAGCTAAATGGCTAGTTGAATGCTGTGGCTAGCCAAACATTATTTGTTTTGTATCAGCAAATGACTGTCTGAACAGACACATCTGATTTGGTCACTGGTAACTTTGTGTTTGTACAGTCAGTAGTCCAAAACTGATTTGAAAAACAAAACTGATTTGAGCATTAAGGCCTGCAGTGTGTACAAGTCTTAAGCGCTTTTCACACCTTGATTGTACAATATTTGCCAATTATTCTTGAAAAAATGATTCAAGCTCTATCAAGTTGGTTGTTGATCATTGCTAGACAGCCATTTTCAAGTCTTGCCGATGTTGTCTTGATAAGCAACTCTAGTGTATATTTGGCCTTGTGTTTTAGGTAATTGTCCTGCTGAAAGATGAATTTGTCTCCCAGTGTCTGTTGGAAAGCAGACTGAAATAAGTTTCACTACAGGATGTTGCCTGTGCTAAGCTCTATTCCATTTCTTTATATCCCCCAAAGATCTCCCTAGTCCTTGCTGATGACAAGCATACCCATAACATGATGCTGCCACCACCATTCTTGTTGTGTTAGATTTGCCCCCAAACATAACGCTTTGTATTCAGGACAAAAAGTTAACTTCTTAGCCACATTTTTTGCATTATTACTTTTGTGCCTTATTGGAAACAGGATGCATGTTTTGGAATATTTTTCTTCTGTACAGGCTTCCTTCTTTTCACTGTAATTTATGTTAGAAGTAACTACAATGTTGTTGATCCATCCTCAGTTATCTCCTATCACAGCCATTAAACGCTGTAACTGTTTTAAAATCACCATTGGCCTCATGGTGGGATTTTGAGCGGTTTCCTTCCTCTCTGGCAAACGAGTTAGGAAGGGCGCCTGTATCTTTGTAGTGACTGGGATATATTGATACACCATCCAAAGTGTAATTAATAACTGCACCATACTCAAAGGGATATTCAATGTCTGCATTTTTTTTTACCCATCTACCAACATGTGCCCTTCTTTGCGAACCATTGGAAAATCTCCCTGGTGTTTGTGGATGAATCTGTGCTTGAAATTCACTGCTCGACTGAGGGACATTACATTTAATTGTGTGTGTGGGGTACAGCGATGGGGTAGTCGTTTAAATATAATGTTAAACACTATTATTGCACAGAGAGTGAGTCTATGTAATATATTTTTTTGTCACTTAGCAGACACTCTTATCCAGAGAAACTAGGGTTAAGTGCCTTGCTGCTCAAGGGCACATTGGCAGATTTTTCACCTTATCAGCTCGGCGATTCAAAACAGCAACCTTATAGTTAGTGACCCCAAGCTCTTAACCGCTAGGCTAACTGCCACCCCGCAAGTACGATGTGACTTTTTAAGCACATTTTTACTCCTGAACTTATTTAGGCGTGCCATAACAAAAGGCTTGAATACTTATTGACTCAAGACATTGCAGCTTTTCCAAAAAAATTCAAGGGTGTGAATACTTTCTGAAGGCACTGTATGTTGTTATAACAAATATTATTAATCTAACTCAAATCACCTTTTCATGAATAAGAAAAGGAACGAAAGTGTTACCTTGTGCCCCAGTCTCCCCTATCTACCTCTCCATCTATCTCTCCATCTTTCTCTTTCTACTTCGATCTATCCAACTCAAAAAATGGAATTTAGGTTATTCTCTGTCTCTACCAGGGTGTCTGTGGCTTTGGCCTACATCCATAAAATGCCAATCAGGATTGCTGTTTGCTTTGCATGGAACACCATCATTAAATAATCCAGTTGCCGTGGAAAATTAGAAAAATTAGATCGCTGTTGGAGTGTGGAGATCTCTCTAACGTAAATAAATCACCTGTAGGCCTGTAATAAATACATTCTATAGAAAGACATAAGAAAAAGTCTATTCAATAAAAATGGCTCTTTTGAACAATATATTTTCCTAACATCTCCTGTCCACTGGACATTGTGTTTTTTTTTTGTTTTAGGCCTGCTTTCTGCCACTTTTGTGGGAAATATGGCCATGATGAATTGCCTTGCTTTGATTGAACTGAACTAGGCTTTTGCTCTGAATTACAGGGCTTGAGTTCCTTGTCTCGCCCATCTAGGCCACCAGAGGGCGGATGTGGTCTCTTGAATGTGCAGGGCATGAGTGAATATTGGGGCCAGACAGACGCTCAAAACTTCTACATCAGGACCAGCCGGTGGACGGATTTTTGGATACGCTTCTGAAACTATTTGTGAATACATTTTGGCTTTTATGGAGTAATCCCTTATAAACAAGCTCAACACTTTCAGAATATTTACGTACTTTGCTCTGAGCGTTCTATCAAGGTAAAATGACTCCGCTTTTTGCTTTGTTCGTACTTTTCCTGGGGGCTGCGGAGCCCCGACATGTCGGCTCTGGTTACACGGCGCTGAGGACCCAAGACAGGGACGGGTCAGCACGTGTATTAACCACGGGGAACGGAGAGTCAGACTCTGGGGTGAATCTGAATCAGATTGGAGGAGGATATATCGAATCTCTGTTGCAGGAACCAGACGCAAACCTAAAGAGAATCCCCCGGGGCGCCAAGGATGGGAGCTCGAGAAAACGGGACCAGCAGTCTCCCCACAGCTACCAACACCCCAGACCGTATGACCCGGACGGCTACTTTACCACGCCCAAGAATGCACACCTGGCCAACAGCACCCCAGACAGAGATTCCAAGGGGTCGGTGCTGCTCCACAACCCACTCTACCCGGTAACTGACAGCTCCTACCGGGCTTACGCAGTGATGCTGCTGGCCCTCATCCTATTCGCCATGGGCATCATCGGTAACCTCGCGCTCATGTGTATCGTTTGGCACAACTATTACCTGAAGAGCGCGTGGAACTGCATCCTGGCCAGCCTTGCGTTCTGGGACTTCCTCGTGCTCTTTTTCTGCATGCCGGTGGTCGTCTTCAACGAGCTCACCAAGAGACGGTTGCTAGGCGACTTGTCATGTCGGATTGTGCCTTACATGGAGGTAAAAAGTTCACATTGAACGTCCACGTACGTGAGGACCTTTCGGCCGTGTGCGTTCACAAGCGCAAAAAGATGCAACTGTTGCGTCATGCGCAGGTGCCCGTATTTCTGCATGGGATCTAGCTCTCCTCGTTCTCCCATTATTGAACAGTAGGGCTAGGCCAGTCATACACACAAGTTTTCATACTTTTGTATAATTACAAATGATTATACCTAGCTACACATATAGGAACGGGATGGTCATATGCCTAGTGATAGGTAGCAAAGATATAAATAAAGAGTCCATGAAGAGATACAAATAACTCTTATTGTAAAATGTCTTATCTTTTTATTTATATATATGGGTGTTAGGCTACTATTCACATTTTTGAGTATGAATACTCCCTGTGTTAGTGCGATGGGGCATCTGCCATCAGGGTTGAAATAGTGCACTTGCAGGGTTGATGGTGCTAGCCCAGCACTGGCTGTTCTACTTGTCTGGGTATTTATATATTTCAAACACAAACTATACGTAATCACTATAATGTGTGTGTTTTATAGTTGTAGTTACACTATGTGCACCACTGCCCGTGAATATAGCTGTCTTCAGAACGCCCCAGTCTGCCAGACCACTCTGTGTTACGGTAGTTAGCCCATTGTTATGCTAACAAGTGCCCCACGTTAATAGTCTGGCGGGGTGTGCTTAACTAATTGAGGTTGTTAGGAACTCAATCGAGGAGGGGATCTGGGTCAGACAGGACGCTCTAATGTTAGTCTATATGCTCTTTTTAACCAAGCTTAGGACATTTGCATATTCCTGGGGCGTCTATTCGGGGCAGTAGTGCTTCACCCAGTTTTTTCTTTGGCAGGTTGGAGAAGCCTCAGAATCAGCATCAAGACCTGCCAAATGAACATCTTGTATTGAAACCAGTGTCACTCCATCTATCTCATTCACTCTCCCTCTCTCCTTTCCACTGTCCTCTTCTCTCCTCTCCTTCTTTTCCCTCACCCCTCTCTCCCATCTTCACTTTCTCTGCCTGTTTCGCCTCCCTCCCTACATCTCTCCCCCCTCTTCTTACTTATTTCTCCCTCCCTCCTTCTCCTACCCCTCTCCTTCTAGGTGACCTCTCTGGGAGTAGCCACATTCAGCCTGTGTGCGTTGACCATCGACCGGTTCCACGCAGCGACCAGCCCCCAGCCCCAGGCCCCGCGGGTGGAGCCCTGCCAGTCCATCCTGGCCAAGCTGTCTGTGGTCTGGATCGGCTCCATGGTCCTGGCCGCTCCAGAGCTGCTGCTATGGCAGCTCACCCAGGAGGTCTCCGTCCAGCCAGGGGGCTTCGTGGTGGACCTGTGTGTCCGGAGGCCCTCCCTCAGCCTGCCTGAGTCGGTCTACTCCCTGGTGCTGACCTACCACGAGGCCCGCATGTGGTGGTGCTTCGGCTGCTACTTCTGCCTGCCGCTCCTCTTCACCCTCGCCTGCCAGCTGGTGACGAGGCACGTTGTCGCTGAAGAGGCACGGAGGAAACAGGGGGCAACCACGGTAGTAGGAGGGAAAAGAGTACGCCCTTCCTCCACCTCCACCTCCTCTTCGTCGTCATCCAACTCCGCTCCTAAGAAGCAGCAGCAGCTGAAGAGGGAGCGTAGGTTGAGTTCCACGGTCGTGGCGTTGGCCATCGTTTACGCCGCGTGTAACCTCCCCGAGAACGTCTGCAACATCGCCCTGGCCTACATCGCCAACCCCGTCTCCACGACAACTGAGGCCCTGCTGGCTCTGATTGGCCAGTTCCTGTTGTTTGTCCGTTGCTCGGTGACACCGGTGTTGTTCCTGTGTCTGTGTCGGTCACTGGGCCAGGCCTTCATGGACTGTTGTTGTTGCTGCTGTGAGGAGTGTCTACCAGACGGAGCCTCTTCCTCATTGTCTTCCTCCACTACCGCCACAGCGGCCTCCACCTCCCTCTCCTCTCCGTCATCACTCTCTCCGTCCTCCACCAAGGAGGAGAAGCTGACGATTGTGTCTGGGACCACACCAGCCATCTTCTACGACAAGGCCAAAGACAGCTCCTCTCTCATGGTCATCGGAACACCCTGCTGAGGTCCTCTCCCTGACTAGCCAGGAGTCACTTCATTGAAGCACAAAGTGACCAAGCCCCCCTTAGACCTTTAGCTCTCTTACCCCAACCTCTCTCGGCCCACGGTGGCTGTGCTGGGCATTGAACTGAATGAAGATAAAGGATCTCTATGATGCTGGGTCTTTAGAGAGTGACTTATTCGACCTTCATTTTACCAAGAAGACCATCGAGATGAAAGGTAGACTCAGCACTGTTGACATCATCATGCATCGGGGGCGACTTCCTTCTTAAAGACAACTTTTTATGAGTTTAAGGTCATTGGTTTTGAGAGAATTATGGTTATGACTACTTGATGAACTCTTGGCTTAGGGCTTTGGTTGTCTTCAATCCCTCCCAGCCGTGAGATAAGTTATGAAGATAACTTAACCATTATGACACGAGACAACATATCAATTGTAGTGGTGGAGCTGAAAGCTAGAAGAGAGCTGAATCAACTGCCATAAACGTTTCTCAACTTTTTTTAAACTAGTTTCTATACTCTCTTATAATAAAAAGAACACCAACAAAGACGTTCCATTATCCTTACAAAAAAAAAGAAAACAATTATCTTAGCTGTGAATAATGGTCTGGATTCTTGGTGTATTTTTTTTTTAACTTCCTGAGTTTTTATTAGTAGAGATTAACAACAGAAAGAGCCATTGAGGGATCCTCTGACTGTGTCTGTGGGGTACATGTTCCCTCTCTAACCTCCTTCTAACCCCCTGCTCCCCATCTCACAGTGATCTACAAGGGAAGGAATGTGGTAGAATGGTACCCGTCAAACGCCAGTCATAACACCCACTACTGCTGGTGACAGGCTGTTTACACGTGGTGTAAATATTCATTGACCTTGTCATTAGCTAAGTAACTAACAACCAGTACAGTGTAGTCGTCTAGGATCTCTCCAGAGCAATGTGGCAGTGGGCGCAAATCAACGGTCTGGTGTGTTAGGAATTGTTCCAGTATTGTTTGTTGTGTTGCTCAGGGTCTTCTCATCATTTTGCCCATCAAAAACCATGCTGCTGAGCATCTTCTGCAGAGCTACGAACATTGCTCAGGGCCCATATCCACCAAGCGTCTCGGTGTAGGAATGCTGATCTAGGATCAGTTTTGCCTTTTGGATCAAACTTGAATATTATTATATGGACAGATCCTTTATCAGCACTCCTACTCTGAGACGCGTTGTTGATACCGTGCCCAGATTTTACACCACGTCTATTCTACAGATAAACGCTATTATTATGATTATTATTATTCAAAGCGATTAATGTAACCACTAGTCCACACAATGGCTCCTGTGTCAATATGTTGATATACTGTAAGTCGAGATAGAACCTAACCAATCCCTATCAAAATGGTGAATCTGTGTAGAGTACAATCTGACTGATACAATGCTGATATCTATTGTGGTTTGCTGTCATTACATTTACATTACATTTACGTCATTAAGCAGACGCTCTTATCCAGAGCGACTTACAAATTGGTGCATTCACCTTATGATATCCAGTGGAACAACCACTTTACAATAGTACATCTATAATGTGACACAATACTGGAATTTCGACCTGCTCAGATTGCAGGACCCAATGAACAATATTTTAGTGTACATGTTTCAGTGTATTTCAGTGTACATGTGTACAATCTGGAAAACTTTCACTCCTCAAAAAGAGATCAGTCAAATCATATGAATGTAGTTAAAAATGATCAATAAATCCAGAGTTTTTCTTTGGAATTAGTATATATTCTCTTATATTGTGAATTTACTGCAATTATGTCTGATTTGAATCTAACATAGTTTATCTGAGGTAGTATTTAGTAGCGGGTGTTTTGTATGTTTTTTATTCAGTGCTCAATAAATAGTGAGACAGTGTCTGTGGTCTTGTTTTTACTGGCAAATAAATCATGGCTGAGGGAAAGCATGCATCTATCAGAGCATGAACAAGTCACTGTCAATTTAAAGAGACCACCACGTCTGCCCACACACACACACACACACACACACACACACACACACACACACACACTCACACATGCACGAACACACATGCACACACACGGACGCATACACACACAAGTACACACACACACATTCTTTGTCACAGACACATATACTCATCCATCATCCCTCTCACACACACACTAACAGCACAGAGGACATTGACAGTGAGGATCCTTCGGCTGGTTGACCCTGTCTTATGTGTTGCTTCTCGGCTCCCTGAGCTGAAATATTTGTCCTCCCACTTAGTTCTGCCTGGGCCTGAGGGGGGGGGACGACTCTCATAAGGAGAGCATTGTTCCTCAGCCCTCTCCCCAGTCCCAGTCCCCTCACTGCATATCAATGTCCAGCCACTGGGGGAGTTGCCAAGCTACCGTCACACTGAAGACCCCCTCGCAGTCACCAAACAGAACCAAGAGAGGGAGACGAGAGGAGAGAGGGAAGAATGAGGGATAAAGGGGGCACTAGGCGACCAAAACAACCCGCGCTTTCCCAAACCCTTCAGTTCCCCTGTGGTTCCCATGACGACGGATGAGGGGCCTTTTTTGGTCTGGTCTCTTGTTTGTTCGGGCCAGACCATCCGTTTTTTTGCTGCGGCATGAAATTCTCCTCTGTCTAACAAGCCACCATTGAGTGTCTGAGGCTGCATAATGGGAAGTTTCATTAAAATGAGAGGCCTTATCGCTCTCTCAGACTGCTTACTTTTCTCATCAGACAAGGTTTTCAAACCTGATCTGCATCCGAGATGAAGCGAGGTGGGGCTGAAGTGACTCTTGAAGTAGGCTAAGGTGACAAAGCGCAGCAATGAAAGCCAGGAAGAGGAGGGCACAGTTGACAGAACTTATTGAAACTGTGACCCACATAACGCGGTTGGAGTGTTTTGGTGACTCACCAAGTGAACAGGTTCTAGCCAGTTAGGAACCAGTCTGGGTGAGAAACAGCTTGGGAAGCACTTGAGTGGACAACACTATGGAGATGGTTTCTCCTAGCTCTCCAATAGGTCAGAGTAGAGAATCCACCATGAAGCTTTCGTCTAATCAGTGCTTTCACATTAGCAAGGGTATGAAAGAAGAGCATGGTTTCAGTGCAGACTTCTGAAAAGGGACTGGTCTAATGGGACAGGACAGGTGAAAGCAGTATGGTGGGGTGCCAACTGTGAATGTACATTCACCTGTCCAGCTCGTTCTGGTCAGTGCAGATTAAGGAAAGGAGATTAGGAGAGGGAAACGCTTTTTGACCATTGAGAGGCAGCCGGTGTCTAAAATGCGCCGTCTGTGTTTAGAAAAGCCACAGATCCCCCACTGTATCGCAGTAAAGCTCCTTCTCGGCTGTGAAGGGAAAGCTTGTGATTGAGACAAATTCGGTGACACAAGCTGCCTATGAAATTAAAGAGGGATCTTTGTTGGGGCACACAAGCAAATCTTACTCATAGTTATATACAGATGCACATGTCCATTCATTCACAGCCGTACACATATGCGAATGAATGCATTTTGGGAATTTATGTCCATTTATTCATTGATGGTGAGAGAAAGGATGGGAGAAAATAGAGAGGAGCGAGAAAAATATGTGTGTGGGTGTGTGTTCTCAGCCTCCCCATGTGTGTACTGACAGAGTTAAGGCCCTCTGTTTGTCTTGTTCCCTTCTTGCTCAGCAGGCTCTGATCACACCACAATATACACGTTGTCACGGTTACTGCCTAGCAGCCAGCTCTGGAACATTGGAGAATGCAAACAGAACCGGTTTTTGGGGGTCCGGCGCTCCGCAGGCCCATAGGCTAGAACCCTGCAGAGAACCCTGGGCCCAGTTCCCAGAGAGGGCAGAGGTTCTGGACCTCTCAGTCTCCATGTGTCCCTTTTGTCAGCAGAACACAGAACCGGCTCAGTCCACTCTGTCACTGTCCTGTGATTGTCACTGCTGGGGGTGGAACCGGACCGGAGTCGGGACAGCGGGGGGGCTGGGGGGGGGGGGGGGGGGGGGGCGACGACTATGTGAGTGACTGGGGTTGTTTTTCAATCAGGACTGGTACCAGTGACAGACCACCACAGGACACTTCCTCTGTGAGGGTGTTTGGCTTTGGTTTTAAAGGAACACGGGAAACATAAATAAGCTCTAAAGACATCACATCACTTTTCTATCCCAGTTTAAACAGTGCTTTCATTGGCTTTATTTACTGGTTCACAGCTTTACATAGTCAGGCAGGCCCCGGAAAACCAACATCTATTGAAAGACAGTCCAACTAGCAGGTCTTTTGAGATAAGACTGTTGTAGATGAAATGGTGAACGTTCTGTACAAGTGACTTGTTTTCTTTGCTAAATGCAAGGCGTCTCATCAGCACCCATCTGTGTCGGACATTTGTAATCTGGTTGTCCCTTGTTTCCACTGCCAAACTGGCTGGACCCATCAACACTACTTAATGAGTTTAACTCTTTCCCGAGTTACACTGAGTCTATTATGCATGTGAATATGAGAGGGAGAGAGAAAGAGAGAAGGAGACAAAAAAAACAAGTTCAAGGATGAGAAGAGAAAGGTCCACCCATATTATTACTTTTCCCAAGCCGCTCTGATTCAGAGAGTTTGGGTTAAATGCGGAAGACAGATTTCGGTTGAATGCAGTTGCGCAACTGACTAGGTATCCCCTTTCCCTCCCCCAGAAAGACACCCCTTTCCATCTGAAACCTGATCCTATAGCGCCTCTTGTTGGGTCTACTTGGGAATTACGTCTATTATGCAGTGAAATAACTGTTCTCGTCTGTGCAACACATAATGATCTGGACAAATAAAGAAGTGTTCTCATCTGTGTTGAACTGTACTTACCATGGAGAAATTCATTCCAACAATGAAACTCCAGATTCATTTGTAGACAGTCCCCACTCCAAAAATAATGACCAATAGTTTCATTATGTAGCAAACATACAGTACCGGTCAAAAGTTTGGACACACTGACTCATTCAAGGGTTTTTCTTTATTTTGACTATTTTCTACATTGTAGAATAATAGTGAAGACATCAAAACTATGAAATAACACATATCAAATCATGTGGTAACCAAAAAAGTGTTAAACAAATCAAAATATATTTTATATTTGAGATTCTTCAAAGTAGCCACCCTTTGCCTTGATGACAGCTTTCCACACTTTTGGCATTCTCTCAACCAGCTTCATGAGGTAGTCACCTGGAATGCATTTCAATTAACAGGTGTGCCATGTTAAAAGTTAATTTGTGGAATTACTTCCAAATCAGTTGTGTTGTGACAAGGTATGGGTGGTATATAGAAGATAGCCCTATTTGGTAAAAGACCAAGTCCATATCATGGCAAGAACAGGTCAAATAAGCAAAGAGAAATGACAGTCCATCATTACTTTAAGACATGAAGGCCAGTCAATACTGAAAATGTCAAGAATTTTGAAAGTTTCTTCAAGTGCAGTCGCAAAAACCATCAAGCGCTATGATGAAACTGGCTCTCATGAGGACTGCCACAGGAAAGGAAGAACCAGAGTTGCCTCTGCTGCAGAGGATAAGTTCATTAGAGTTACCAGCCTCAGAAAATGCAGCCCAAATGAATGCTTCACAGAGTTCAAGTAACAGACACATCTCAACATCAACTGTTCAGAGGAGACTGCGTGAATCAGGCCTTCTCGCTTAGTGGGAGTGTCATTTGTTTTTCAACAGGACAATGACCCAAAACACACCTCCAGGCTGTGTAAGGGCTATTTGACCAAGAAGGAGAGTGATGGAGAGCTGCATGAGATGACCTGGCCTCCACAATCACCCGACCTCAACCCAATTGAGATGGTTTTGGATGAGTTGGACCACAGAGTGAAGGAAAAGCAGCCAACAAGTGCTCAGCATATGTAAGACCTCATTCAAGACTGTTGGAAAAGCATTCCAGGTGAAGCTGGTTGAGAGAATGCCAATAGCATGCACTTTTTTGGATACTACATGATTCCATATGTATTATTTCATAGTTTGATGTCTTCACTATTATTCTACAATATAGAAAATAGTAAAAAATCAAGAAAAACCCTTGAATGAGTAGGAGTGTCAAAACTTTTGACTGGTACTGTATATAATAAATTACACTCATACAATGAAACTCACAGAAAAAAAATCCATAAATTGGGTTTACAGAGTGGGACAGTTTTATTTTATTCTTCATCTCAAGATAACAATAGCGACATGTACAGAGTGGTCACTGATAGACAGAAAATGAAGATACATTAATTAAAGTCACGTGTGTCCTCATGATGACAGAGACACCTGGACTTTATGTTTTGTCCGACCTTGTCGACCACATCAACTGATATAAAAAAATAGTTAAAAGAAGAAATTGCAAAGATCAGACGTCGTTTTTTTGTACATTCACACTGTGGCCTTTAGTTCAACTGGCTAACCATGTCTCTTGTCCTTGGGAGCTCCACAAACAGCAGGTTGGAGGTTTGATTCAAGAGTTTTGTGGATCACTCTCCTCCTTATGCTGGGATCATGGAGCAGAGATTGGTTTACTGTAGTTCACTGCAAAGAGGTTCATGAACCATGATGGAAATATTGAAATATGTGCCAAGATGAAATGATATATTCTATATGTTAATGTGGCCTTATTGGTCTTTCATTAGTCAATTGGTCAACCTGATTTTATGTATTAATACAGCAGGTAGCCTAGTAGTTAAGCGCACTGGGCCAGTAACCAAAAGGTTGTTTGTTCGAATCCCCGAGCCGACTAAGTGAAAAATCAGTCAACGTGCCCTAAGTTCTCCTGTAAGTCACTCTGGATAATGTATTAAGAGAGCGAGGAAACTAATAGTTTTGAGCTTCTCAACTGCAGCTGTATTTCAGATGTGCTAACCACTGGGAAGGACGCACCACTGTATTTCAGATGTGCTAACCACTGGGAACGACGCACCACTGTATTTCAGATGTGCTAACCACTGGGAACGACGCACCACCCACTCATCCAAAATCACACGCTCGCTCACAGAAGACAGACACAGACAACCCATCATCCCCCACTATAAGAACGACATACACTTGATCACAATGCATTCAGTAGACTGCTACAAGGATAACATCCTGGCTCTCATAACAGCTTGTTACGGCTGCAGACAGCTGCTGTAGGAAAAGTGTGTGTAGTTTTGTATTAAAAGAATAGCCATATTCATCAGGCCTGATTTTCAGGAGAGTTGTTTTGGTTGAAAGTTGCTATGTACAAGATCCTATCTGAAAGTATTAAAAACACTAAGTACATAGAGCTCCGTTTCTTTGTACTGATTCCTTTTAATCAGGAATGTGTATATTCTCCCAAAAAGCATGTGTATTATTAACATTAAACTGAAACAAAAATCATTTTTACATTGTATATAAAAAAAAAAACATTAAGTAAAGGCTGAGATAATTCCAGCAGAGAGTCATGATATGAGTTCTCTCCGTTTCACTGTACTCTGAACCTAGCCATTGCATGACAATTCCATAAGGAATTGTCAAGAGAGCAGAAACAGACTGGCACCAGACTTCTCTGAACCCACACCCATAAAACCCAACACAACCAGGCCTGTTCAGCATAAGGCAAGAGACTCCTATTCTCAGGCAGAGGAACTAAGACGAAGAGGTCCTTTACCGTTAACCAACAACACTGAAACACATCACTGTCAGTTACTGTAGCCAGGTGCATCGTGGAACAAATCACACCTTTCACTTCATGACGAGACCATTTTTACTTTGTGTTAAACAAGCCAATTCACCCATGGTACATTCTGTCAGGTACAAACGTCCAACTTCAAATAACGACTAGCAACCTTAAACAGGTATTAAGCCTGTGGAGTGGCGTTGAAGTGAAGAACGGAACTAGGGATGCATCTCGATACTCTAAAGGGACTTCCTCGGCTCAACTCTTCGTCTTTACCTGAACTGATCTGGGCAGACAGGATGTGTGAAAGCAATATGGTGGATGGATGCCTCTTTTAACCGGTCTAGTTCTTTCAAATCTGTGTGAATGTAGGAAAGGAGAAAAGGGGGGGAGGAAGCAACAGTAGACTACTAGTGTGCACCCTATAGCTACAGCACAGTGCATGGCACTAAACTAAAGGCTGAGCTGAAATCTCCAGATCCAACAGGGAGGAACTGTTAGTGGAGGCAATGGCTAGATTCATATTCAGGGAGTGAATAATCAGACAAAACCCACTGGAAACAAAATATACAAGTTGGATATTGTGTGCTTTTACATCATTTCTGTGCTCTATGAGATGTTTTTAAAGAACATACTGCTGATTTTAGTATTGAATTGTTGTATCGCATCTTTTTTTCGTGGTTATGTTCAAAGTTAAGACGTGAAAAGAAAACCTAACGCTAAGAGTCAATACATAGGGCCTTATAAACATGTTATATGAGATGGCGAGTACTGTAGCATTCATTACAATTCACGGACATGTGTTTTAGTAAGATACATGTCAAACGGAAAAGCGTGTGAATGTCAATGCGTGCTAATGTGAGGTGACCTAGGAATAGCCAATTCAAATATTGTTAAGTAACATTGGGAATAGCTAGCTTAAAGTGATTGCAAGAGTTACACTTTACTTGATCTCTCCATCTGACCTCTCCAACTCATCAGTTGCCATAAGCAAACATGACTGTTTGACATAACTTATGTCACTGTTACGACAGTGTCACGTAGGACTTTTAAAAGGAGGGTTCAAGTAAAATGTTGCAAACTGATATTGGTGAGAATATGTACAACTCAAAGCAGGGTACAAATCTACCCCAAATAACACGATATCAATCTTATATTACATTGTTTTTGCATTTGGAATCGGAACAGACGTTGACTGTGATATGAGAAAAGATGTTTGAAAAGCAGCAAAAGTAAACATGTTCGTTTAAGACCGTCACATTGGTGTACTTATTGTCAAGGATATCGAACCTGCATGAAACTTTATTAATTTATATTGCATCAATACGGAACAATTTCCTGTAATGTCATATTATTATATATCTCAGTTTTGCTAACTTGTGAGCTGACCTATGTATTAAACGTATGTATCCTTCATATTGTAGTGGAATGCTTTTCCTTCCAGTTAGGTAAAACATGCAAGAGAAAGGAGAAATGACTGTGTCCAATAAATCTCAACAAATAATTGGTCAGAGCTGATCACCTGATCAGGTTTTAGAGACAAAATGGCCACCATGTTGCTATGGGAACAGCTGTGAAGCGACAAGTTAGTAGACAGAATGAGTGAGTGTCTGTGTGAGTAGTTTTAACTTTGAATGACAGGCTACCATGATTAATTACCTCATTGACCAAAATCTCATCCAATCAGACCCACACTGTACAAGTATAGTATATATAAAAAAAAATAATAACCAAAAATCTGCAACAGTCAATGCAAACAATAACTACTCAGTGGGTGACTGTCAAGAGTCAACATTATCCAGTCTGAAGTACATGGTGTAAAAAATGCATACTAAAACAATTCAAACAGTGCAAATCATAATTTTTCACACTTTACAAGAACAGAATCAGGTAGGTGGGGATGGGGGGGGGTTAAAGAGTAAAATGTAGGGATCTCAGATAGCTAAAAAAGGAAGGAGAGCTGAGGATGACAAGACAGCCCCTTCTCTTAGCCTCTATTCATTCCATGTACACAGATCCGAGTAGACTGGATGTTTAGAAGCATTGTGGTGATGGCTCCATATTCGGCCATATTGCTCACACCTATCCAATCCTCTCAGATCTGTGAACACCAGGAGGCCGGAGTGAAACGAAGGGATTAGAAATGGAACCAGGGCGATGAGAGAAGGGAGGAGTGGAGGGAAAGGAGGGGGAGAGGAGAGAGCAGATGAGAAGGAGGGGTACGGTTGGTCTTAGAGTTGTGGTCCTGGAGGGGAGGGGGGGTCATCCAGGAAGTTGAGGCCTCATGTTGTTGTTGTCCTCCTGGTTCTGGAATGCTGGATCAGCCACTGTAGTGTGATGTCTGCCAGAAGATAGAAACGCAATTGTTTTGTTTGTTTCAATTACTCCAACGACACAAAAAGTATAAAGGTATAGTTATCAGGCCATTATTATGTAATTACATAACATTAAAAGGGAAAGGGGATACCTAGTCAGTTGTAAAACTGAATGCATTTAAACCAACCCCTCGGAATCATTTAACCCAACCCCTCGGAATCATTTAACCCAACCCCTCGGAATCATTTAACCCAACCCCTCGGAATCATTTAACCCAACCCCTCGGAATTTTAACTATTTGTTTTCTTACCGATGTTGTCTTTTTCCTTGCAGGAGATTGAGTAACAGCAGATCTCTCTGTCCTGGATGGCTGACAGGTTCCTGTGTGAGGGAAATGTTAAAGAGAGAAAAACTTCAATTACACAGACAGACAGACAGACAGACAGACAGACAGACAGACAGACAGACAGACAGACAGACAGAGACAAACACAGACAGACAGACAGACAAGGACAAACACAGACAGACAGACAGACAGACAGACAAGGACAAACACAGACAGACAGACAGACAGACAGACAAGGACAAACACAGACAGACAGACAGACAGACAGACAGACAGACAGACAGACAGACAGACAAGGACAAACACAGACAAACAGACAGACAAGGACAAACACAGACAAACACAGACAGACAGACAAGGACAAACACAGACAGACAAGGACAAACACAGACAGACAGACAGACAAGGACAAACACAGACAGACAGAAAAGGACAAACACAGACAGACAGACAAGGACAAACAGACAGACAAGGACAAACACAGACAGACAGACAAGGACAAACACAGACAGACAGAGACAGACAGACAGACAGACACCGACAGACAGAGACAAACACAGACAGACAGACAGACAAGGACAAACACAGACAGACACCGACAGACAGAGACAAACACAGACAGACAGACAGACAAGGACAAACACAGACAGACAAGGACAAACACAGACAGACAAGGACAAACACAGACAGAGACACACAGTAGATTATGCAAATCATGCTAAAGGAAACGGCAGAGCTCCCATACTCACATCCTTTCAATCAGCTCCTTCTCATCCAAGGCACCCGAAATATCTCTTTTGTTCCCCAAAACCAGTACCTGAGAGAGTCAACGGAAATGACATGAGTGATTTTGCCTTTGCCAACGCACCTGCTTTTCTCCTGCAAACCCAATTCCATTTAACAATAGATTCCACAGGCTTTATAACACTGTTACTAGAGCTGTGTAGTCCACTAGGAGCTGTGTAGTCCACTAGGAGCTGTGTAGTCCACTTGGAGCTGTGAACTACATTACACAGGCTAACGCTGTAACTAGAGCTCATTCCAAATAACAGTTGGGAGCCAATATCTGCTAGTGGAGAAACAAAGGCAGCTAAAGAGAATTGATGTGAGTGGGGGAATAGCTAGCTAGTGTCAGAACAACATTATCCATCTTCCCTCTCTCATTTAAAATGGCTGACAGCCACAGTCCCCACGGCTTTAAATAAACATGCCCTCACCCCGGTCAGCAGCAAGCGTGTAGTGTGCGATGTGACTCGTGTCATCCATCCCTGTGTGCTAGGTCCCTATCGTCATGTCTATGAGAGCAGTGATGTGTTTAAAGATGTAAAGATGACCCGATGCTAACAATACTCTGAGAATCATTTGCCATCCTGTCTGGATCTCACTGCACTGCCCAGGTCTGCTAATGGTCCCCCCCCCCCCCCCCCCCAAGTCAATACACGTCCGGCCCCAGACAGAGACACACAATCCCCTCCCTCTGTCCTTCCCCCACCTCCATGCCTCCCTCCGTCCTTCCCCCGCCTCCATCCATCACTGCTACGGCACTAGCCTCGGAGATGCTTGAAAATCTGCAATGCTCAACCACCACCCAGTTGTTTGCTCTGTCCATTCGTCGCTCTCCCCTGTCTCTCTTAAACCTCTACTCGTTCTCTTCCTCTCCTACGCCCGCCCCTCGACTTGTCTACAGTTCAGGTCAAGGTGAGCCTCTGCTGCCCAATACCTCCACGATACCTACACTCACATTGACCTCTTCAGTAACGTCAACACACCGATACCAATATCATATTTTTGTAAAAGGCTGTACTCACTGGGATCCCCTGTAGCTGGGGTTTGTCTAGGAGGTTGTGTAGTTCATTCTTCGAGGCCTCAATCTTCTCTGGGTCTGCAGCATCGACCATGTAACTGAGAGAGGAAAGAGAGAGAGAGAGAGAGAGAGATATTCAGCAGTACGTATTACTGCATGAGCATGTGAAAGGTAAAAAGGGCACATGGATCTTACTCTTCAAAGGATGATGAGTGTGTGTGTGTGTGTGTGTGTGTGTGTGTGTGTGTGTGTGTGTGTACTCACACAATGGCACTGACTCCTCTGCAGTATCTCTCCCACATGCTCCGGAATCGAGGCTGACCCCCGATATCCCACAGCTGGAGAACAACGGAATGTAAGCGTACAAACACACACGTGGACTCGCTCTCAGTCTCACGTAACCTGACGCGTATACACACTATCAGCATGAGCACCAAGGACAAGTCCAGCTCATCATCAAAACATTGCCTGTGTTCTCGTCATCAGGTCTGACGCTCTGACCTTAATGGTGACGTTGCCCTTGGTGATCTTCCTCATGTTGAAGCCCACTGTAGGAATCATGTCCTCGCTGAACTGTCCTGACTGGAGGGAGAGAGGGGGGAGGGGGTGGAGAGAGGACAGACGGAGGGAGCGACCGTTAGACACGCAGTACCGTGCAGCAGACACATTCATCATTATTATTATTATTATGAGCCATATTGGACGATGATTGCGGAACTCAGAAACATGACTGCAAGTCACCCGATCCCAACGGCCAGCAGCACTTTCATCACACTCCCCAGGCTACGTCATCAGATGCATCCTGGGAGGTGTGTATGAAGAAGAGTAAGCAGGGTTCCTGTACCGTACACACTCAGGTCTCAGTATACAGTGGATAGACCCATGTACTTGGTTTCTCACCTGAAAGCAAAGCGGTAGCGTATTTCATGAAGCAGGATCAATGAGTTATCTAGCCACCTTTGGATACAACCAAATAGGCCTAACTTGCTATCTTATACTAAAGGGAAGCTAACGTTATCAAATGAGGTAGTAATACCAATGACTCTTTCTATAAAAGGGGCAATGTGTGGTTCAAGCAAGCGATAACAAAGCAGTCCACCCACCGCAGATATGGTAAACAGCTGAGGGACGGGGCTGAAGAAATGTAGCCACTCTCAAATTCATAGACAGAGCTATGGATGCAAGGACTGGCCATGCATGAGATCAAAGTTACAGTCTTAAACATATGTTGAGGCGCTACAGTTTACATACAAGAGTAAAAAAAAAAAAAAAAAGGGGGTATGACAGTTGAACTAATCTCACGAGGAATTCAGAAGTTATATTCATCAAGAATCAAGACGAATATTGAGTTGTTTCAGACTACCGTTGTGAGAGTAAGCTGACTAGAACTCACTGAAATAGCAGACAGGTTCCACGCTGAAACACTGGGTCAAATTGATGGTGGGGGGGGGGGGTGGTAATTATGCTAGGTGTCTCTGTGTCCGACAGGATGACAAGGCTATTGGGACTTTGAAAGATTGACATTTCGGCGCAGGGTTGGAGTTGATTCTAGACGCTGATCTTAGGTCCATTTTTCATTTCCCTCCGCTTATGTTTAAAGGGGAAACCCATCCGTTGAAACGGTAACAAAGAGTCTCCCCGCACCCTTTCGATAAAAAGCTGAGGGAAGGGGCTGGAGAAATGTAACTACTCTCAAATTCATAGACAGAGCTATGGCTGCAAGGACTGACCATCCATGGATATCAAAGTGATAGATTGAACCATGTTGAGGCTATATAGTGTTTGTTTACATTTACTTTGTTTACAAAGGTAAAACAAGCGTATACACACACACGCACACGGGTTTCTGATGGGGTACGACAGTTGAACTAAGCTTATGAGGTATTTATAAGTTATATTCTTCAAGAATCAATGAGTACATACCATTCATTTACAATTCCAAAAATGGATGTAGCAGCTGCAGATTAGCCCTTTTTAAAGTTAGGAACGGGGAGGGGAAAGTGGATGTTTGATCTGTACCTGGGGTAAACTTCACCCCGGAGCAGACATTTCTGACTAGTCATTAAATCTGCAGAATGCTGACACCAGAGTTCAGCCTAGACAACACAACTTCCAGGAAAATGTCACGAGTTCAGCTGAAAAATGACTAAACATACGCAGTGGTAGCGTCATGTTAATCTCCAGGTCTAAATCCCTTCACAAATATAAACCAAATAGTGAAACTGTGAGTAAAATGCATTATGAAAAGACTCCGTTTGAGGCGCTTGTAGTAGGTTAACTCAAGAAGAAAGCCTTCATCTTGTACTGTCGGAACGCTGCTACTGTACTCTCTCCGACGGACAACCTTTTCGAGTTGAGAGCAAACACAGGAAGCAGAGGGAATGGCTGCCCATTAAATGAACAGGTTGTTGTCCTCGTGAACGCTGCAGTTGTCCTCGTGCCGTCATTACAAAACAAGCTTATTCCACACCACCACCTGATCCACTTTGTTTATGAAGTCAGTTCGGTTGAGGCAAGGTTAAATAAGTATACTAAGTAAAAGTAGGACACTAGGGCACAAAGCCATATCTCTACTTGATATCAATGTTACACTTTCACTCTATACGGCCTGAGACTAGTGTAATTTCCGTCGTCCCGGGGCGATGTGTTGACCTGATCATGCTGTAGAGGTGTCTCAGACAAGACTAATGCAACCTGGAACTATATTTCAGCCAGACTGACACATTACTAGCAAAGATCTGTTCAGCCAAGGGAATAAGTCTCTCACAGACTTTCAGAGGCTGGCAGGGGGTTCATACACTTGTGTGTAGGCCTATCTGAACTGTGTGTAGCCTGTTTGTGTAGTTCAAATAAGAAAACAGCCTGACGATCAATTGGGATCAATGGACACAAATGTGGCGAGCTTTACCTGCTGTGTATTTCCTAATGCAAAAGCTGCATATGTCCCAATGCAAAGATTGAGAGCTCAAAGTTCACGTGGAATCAATCAAAACTGTGATTTTGACCAAAATCCCTAGATTAAGATGTAAACTTCCATAACAGTCCAAATGAAATGATAGCAAAACTACAGAAATCTATTTTTATTCAAAGGGCAAACATTCCTGGATATAGAAACCCCAAACAGGGAGCCTATGTAAAAAAGGTCAATAGGATTTGCCTACAGCCAAGCCTACTGTTTTGATCATGGAGTGACCCCATATCAACTTGGGAGGAAATAAGTGAGGCCTTTGTTACTCCTTCATAACCACTGAACAACATCTGACGTAAATATTGGAGAGGATCCCAGAGTAGGTAGCCTAGTGGTTAGAGCGCTGGGCCAGTAACCGAAAGGTTGCTAGATCAAAGCCCTGAGCTGACAAGGTAAAAATGTCATTCTGCCCCTGAACAAGGCAGTTAAACCCCTGTTCCTAGGCCGTCATTGTAAATAGGAATTTGTTCTTAACTGACTTGCCTAGTTAAATAAAAAGTAAATCTCTCAGTGGATGCCAGAGCAGCCCTTTGATTTTTTTCAGGACTTCCTCAGCACTGTCAAGGAGGGCCATTGTCCTCACAGCATTGTATCAACGTCACATGAAACTCAGTGTTAAGTCAGATGCCATTTAAGCATAATGTCACTCTCTGTCTATAGATGATATAATTGGGGTCCTGAGTTTTTCCCTGACTGCGTGACCTGACCAGAAAAGGAATAGGGCCTTGAGGTTGTCCTGGTCAGGTCACATGGTAAGAAAAGACTCAGAGCCCTAGCTATAATAGATTGCATTTAGCTCTCTTGATCCCAGTCTGCATCTCACCTCATCTATCCCATCTTATATGAAAACATATTTGTACATAAATCAAATTTGATTAGTTACGTACACATATGTTGCAGATGTTAGCGCAGGTGCAGCAAAATACTTATGTTTCTAGCTCCAACAGTGCAGTAATGCCTAATAATACACACAAATCCAAAAAAGAAAATAATTAAGACATTTCAGAACACGCAATGTCAAAGTCCGGAATAAATCTATATGTATATGATGGTGTGTATAGACATTATGGACAGTATATGAATAGAAAAGGTGTGTACAGCAGTAGCTACAGTTGAAGTCGGAAGTTTACATGCACTGAGGTTGGAGACATTAAAACTCGTTTTTCAACCACTCCACAAATTTCTTGTTAACAAACTATCATTTTGGCAAGTCGGTTAGGACATCTAATTTGTGCATTACACAAGTAATTTTTCCAACATTTGTTTACAGACAGATTACTTCACTTATAATTCACTGTATCACAATTCCAGTGGGTCAGAAGTTTACATACACTAAGTTGACTGTGCCTTATTAGCTTCTGATAGGCTAATTG
Source organism: Salmo trutta (assembly GCF_901001165.1). Taxonomy (NCBI): domain Eukaryota; kingdom Metazoa; phylum Chordata; class Actinopteri; order Salmoniformes; family Salmonidae; genus Salmo; species Salmo trutta. The sequence goes on from NC_042970.1 coordinate 43,669,608, forward strand.
ACATCATTTGAGTCAATTGGAGGTGTACCTGTGGATGTATTTCAAGGCCTACCTTCAAACTCAGTGCCTCTTTGCTTGACATCATGGGAAAATAAAAAGAAATCAGCCAAGACCTCAGAAAAATATTTGGAGACCTCCACAAGTCTGGTTCATCCTTGGGAGCAATTTCCAAATGACTGAAGGTACCACGTTCCCCTGTACAAACAATAGTACGCAAGTATAAACACCATGGGACCACGCAGCCGTCATACCGTTCAGGAAAGAGACGCGTTCTGTCTCCTAGAGATGAATGTACTTTGGAGCAAAAAATTGCAAATCAATCCCAGAACAAGAGCAAAGGACCTTGTGAAGATGCTGGAGGAAACAGGTACAAAAGTATCTATATCCACAGTAAAACGAGCCCAAAATCAACATAACCTGAAAGGCCGCTCAGCAAGGAAGAAGCCACTGCTCCAAAACCGCCATAAAAAAGCCAGACTATGGTTTACAACTGCACATGGGGACAAAGATCCTACTTTTTGGAGAAATGTCCTCTGGTCTGATGAAACAAAAACAGAACTGTTTGGCCATAATGACCATCATTATGTTTGGAGGAAAAAGGGGGAGGCTTGCAAGCCGAAGAACACCATCCCAACCGTGAAGCACGGGGGTGGCAGCATCATGTTGTGGTGGTGCTTTGCTGCAGGAGGGACTGGTGCACTTCATAAAATAGATGGCATCATGAGGAAGCAAAATTATGTGGATATATTGAAGCAACATCTCAAGACATCAGTCAGGAAGTTAAAGCTTGGTCGCAAATGGGTCTTCCAAATGGACAATGACCCCAAGCATACTTCCAAAGTTGTGGCAAAATGGCTTAAGGACAACAAAGTCAAGGTATTGGAGTGGCCATCACAAAGCTCTGACCTCAGTCCTATAGAAAATATGTGGACAGAACTGAAAAAGCGTATGCGAGCAAGGAGGCCTACAAACCTGACTCAGTTACACCAGCTCTGTCAGGAGGAATGGGCCAAAATTCACCCAACTTATTGTGTGAAGCTTGTGGAAGGCAACCCGAAATGTTCGACCCAAGTTAAACCCAAGTTAAACAATTTAAAGGCAATGCTACCAAATACTAATTGAGTGTAAGTAAACTCTACTATTATTCTGACATTTCACATTCTTAAAATAAAGTGGTGAACCTAACTGACCTTAGACAGGGAATTTTTACTAGGATTAAAATGTCAGGAATTGTGAAAAACTCTGTTTAAATGTATTTGGCTAAGGTGTATGTAAACTTCCGACTTCAACTGTATATAGGATGAACCTTGACTAGAATACAGTATGTACATATGAAGTGTGTAAAACCGTATGTAAACATTATTCGTGACCCGTGTTCAATGACTATGTACTGTACATAAGGCAACAGTCTCTAAGGTGCAGGGTAGAGTACCGGGTGGTAGCTGGCTAGTAACAGTGACTAAGTTCAGGGCAGGGCAGAGGCCGGCTAGTGGCGACTAACAGACTGATGGCCTGGAGATAGAGATTGAAAAACAGTTTATTCGGTCCCAGCTGTCTCCGCCTTCTAGATGGTAGCGGTGTGAACAGGCCATGGCTCAGGTGGCTGTAGATGTCTTAGAGGGCAGGCAGCGTGCCCCAGATACTGCCTCCTGAGGATGGACCCGTTTTAGGTTGTCCGTGATGTGCACGCAGAGGAACATGAAGTGTTTCATCCGCTCCACAGCGGCTGAGCTCAAAGCCTTTGTGAGCGGTGGTGGCTCGCGGCGGCGGGCACTGTGTTTTCCTCGAAGTGGGCAAAGGTGTTTAGCTTGTCCGGGAGCAAGACGTGGCTGGTATTCCCTTTATAATCTGTGATTTTCTGGAGTCCCTGCCACATATGTCTTGCATCTTAGACATTGAATTGCAAATAAACTTTGTCCCTGCACTAACGTTTTGTCTCTTTGATTGGCTTACGGAGGTCATAGCAGCTCTGTTTGTACACGTCCATGTTCCCAGTCACCTTGCCATGGTTAAATGCGGTGGTTTGTGCCTTCAGTTTTGCGCGGATGCTGCCATCTATGAACAGTTTTTGGTTTGGAAAAGTTCTAATCGTCACAGTGGGAACAACATCCTCTATGCACTTCCTGATGAACCCAGTCACCGAGTCAGTGTATACATCGATACTATTCTTGGAGGCAACCCGGAAAATATCCCAGTTTGATCAAAACAATCTAGAAGCATAGATTCTGATTGGTCAGACCAAAGATTTCTGTCTATAGGTGGGGAGGGGTAGAATGCATATACACGGCCGTGACGATGACCGAAGAGAATTATCTCGGGAGGTAATGCGGTCTGCATTTGATGGTGAGGTATTCCAGATTGGGAGAAAAAAAAATAGACTTGAGTTCTTGTACACCATGAGTAGTTAATCATGAAATATACGCCTCCACCTTTCTTTTCCCCAGATAGTTCTTTCTTCCTGTCCGCACGATGTAGGGAGAACCCTGCTGGCTGTATGGACAGGGACAGTACATCCGGAGAGCCATGATTCCGTAAAACAAAGTATGTTACAAAGTATGTCCCTGATGTCTCTCCAGAAGGAGATCTTGCGTCAATGCTTTCACAACAACCTGGACATAGAAATGTAATGTCTAGAACTGATATGATTCCCTCTGTATTAAAATGGAACAGAACGCCATTTATGTTCTATACATTACATCTCTATCTGAAAGCGTCATCACAAAAAGTTTGAAAATTACACCATTAAAAATTACACTTCCCTACTAAGTGATCATACTGCAGTCACCCATAACCTGTGCATACTGATCAGAGCATGGCCGAGTTAGACTCTGGGCCTTCAGTTGTGTAATAAAAGCAGACAGATAAAGGACACTTAACTGCCACTCACTGGGACTGTTATGAGACAGATGAGACACAAAACTGCCAGATGGGAGGATCTGACAAACAAGGATGAGTCACTAAGTCACCATCTTCCCAAGTCCCTGTCTAGCACTCAGTGGGGAGCCAGGGCCAAGGCTGACAGCCTTCTGATTCTCACTCCTCCAACAAGACAGCACAACCCTACTCACTGCCACCTGTGGCAGCTCAACAGATACACCATAAGGATCCGGAAGTTGGGAATTGGACTGTCTGTGAAACCAGACGGATATGGCCCCGGACAGTGAGTTTGAGAGCCCTGAACTAAGTGGGCCTGGGGGATGGGCACAGGGCCGGGAATGGGCTGAGTATGGGGATGGTGATGAGGCTGGGGAAATCCTCTGAGGCTGGACTTGGAGCTGTGAATGGGGCAGCGGAATGAGCTGAGGCTGGGGGAATTGGCTGGGGCTGGCTGAGCCTGGGCTGGAGCCGGGGATGAGGATTGGCCTCAGGTTGGGTAGGAGCAAGGGCAGGGTCTGAGGCAGGGCCTGGGTAGCCTCATAAGGCTGATTTACAGCATATCCGTGCAGCGAACATTCATGTGAGCTCGCAAGATCAGGCAGCTTGCTAGGCTAGGGGACGAAGATAGGGCTGGGAGATTGGGCTCAGCTGGAGCAGGCAGATGCAAGGAGGTGAGGTCCAGGTTTAATTTATGCGCTCTATAAACAGGTGAATTTATACACATATGACCTTCTTCTGCACAGCCTGGTTTTGTGTGTGTTCGCAGAGGGAATACTCATCAGCACTGGTAGAGGGGTGAACACACACACACACACACACACTTACAGTATTAACACAAATTCAAATCAAGATAGGCTAATCATGTCCTCTTCACACAAAAATACCTGTAGAATGTACAAACCATTATACACCCGTCGACATAACACACTGCAAGTATATCTACAATACTACAATCACACACTGAGAGAGGCTTGATACAGTGTTGCAATGGAGCAGGTGAAAGGGCTGTTGTTGTCGCCACAAAGTAGAAGCAAATGAGGAGTGGGTGATACAATGATACAGTCAGAGTGAAGGCCAATATCGAATGTACAGCCCAACTGTGACCTACTGGTTGTGTATCAGAGAGATACAATATTTTAGGGCCCGGTGTAGCCTGCAGTGTGTAAAAGTACTACACCCAATGTAGGCCTATGCCTTGGTCATTTCTGGTCCTAGTCTTGGCCTTTTCTCGTTCCTTGTCATACATCCATGTAAGCAGTCTCAGCATCCTAATCCAAGACCTTGGTTTGGACATTCCTGGGCGGATTTAGCCCCAACACATTTTACACTGCACATAATTATCGAGGTTATGTGTAACATATACGCTCTCTGGTGTACAACGAAATAACAGTGCACCATTTCAAGGTTGTAATGCTGTCTCCATCCCTCAATAAATCATATAGGCCAATTAATATAGCGTATCTTCCTATTCAATTACATCTAGACATTATTCACACACATATAGTCTATTTGTTTCTAGCCGGGACGAAAAGGTCCGGATTACGAATAATGCTGCGACACTGTACCAATTGAAAGGAGGAGCGGCGTTTCAATCACGAGACCGCTACTCTGTGCAAAGGTCTATTCCCGTCGTAATCGGTGCACACACAGACGGAGCGAGTAAACTGAGAAATTACCGCTATTACGTTGACGAAGGTGGTTTTCCCCGAATACTGCAGACCGACCAGTGTCAACTCCATCTCCTCCTTCCAAAATAACTGTTTAAACCAGTCCAACAGCTTGTTAAAAAGGGCTATCATCTTGAGAGAGTGGCTGGGGTAGCGAAATATCAACTGACTGGACGTCTTCACCGCGGCTGCGATCAGATTGGGAGGAATGCGAAGATGTCACCCGTTTCAGTCCTCGAGAATCGCTATATAAACGGCGGTGTTTTGATTTGACGCCTTACAGAATATCAATTGTTTTTAAAGCCTCTTATTTTCTTGCGGTCATTATTGCTTTTTTCCCCCTTTCCTTCCTAATCGGGTGGGGTTTTAGATCCATGCACAGCTGATCCACGAAACAATGCGCGGAGAGGGGCGCTTTGATAAAAGGAGCAAGTATTGGTAGCTGCAGTAACGATCACTGAGGTGTAAAAAAAAAAAAAAAAAAATGATTCACTCTGGAAAGTTTGCCCTCTACCGGTTGATAAGATATATTACACTAAATATAACATTTTGTGGCAAGGCAGATTCGTCTATTTATTTCTTTTATACATGCAAAACAAATACTGCCAATACAAGACAAACAAGAGTAAAAATATAAGTTCGTTTTAATGCATACAATTGTACTAATTATATTATATTTAAACATCCATCTTGAGTTTTGCTACTCGAATCTGATGTTGACACTCAACTTTAATCCGTAAAACAGGGAAGTCAAGTGACATCGCAAATTCTCAAGCACCAAGAAAAGTGGGAAAAGGTTGGTCGGTCGACACGAAGCTAAATATGAACAAGACATAGTAGATCTGTAGTTACAAATTAACCCTTAATTACGGTGAGTTCGTGGTCACTGTTTGACATGTGATGTTTACTTGATCTTATGAAATATAGCTACACCTGTTAGCTAGCTAGTAACCCAAGCAGACTCATTTTCTTAAATATCTGACTCTAGCCACTTAGCTAGCTTTATTTGTTTACCCCTCTGCTGCCACTGACAGTCACTGCATGATAAAGGTAAAACGATAACTGGATTCACTGGGGCTCCCGAGTGGCGCAGCGGTGTAAGGCACTGCATCTCAGTGCTAGAAGCGTCACTACAGACCCTGGGTCGATTTCTGGCTGTATCACAATTGACCGTGATTGGGATTCCCATAGGGTGGCGCACAATTGGCCCTGCGGCGTTAGGGTTTGCCCAGGGTAGGCCGTCATTGTAAATAAGAATGTGTCCTTAACTGACTTGCCTAGTTTAAATAAAGGTTAAATACATTTAAAAAAATTAGATTGTCATCGAATTGAACTTGGTTGACGCGTTCTGTACATTGTAGTTTTATGTTAAGGACATATGTCTCTGCCTGCTTAGATGTTGTCCCAACGTTTTCAACCTCTCAATTTGTTGATATTATTGTAATGTGCAAATAACGACCACATATTGCTTACAGTTCACGTGGGCCTCTGAACGCTTGTGTTGACATTGACAAGGTGTATGTTTTTGACCACAGTCCAAGGCCAAGTTCCACCATATCATCTGGATTGTTTGTGTAACTTCTGTCTGGGGCTTTGGAAGTGCAGTTTTTTTCCCCAACCTCCGAGGGAATATGAGTTACACAGCAACAAACCGAAGACTTAGAGACGCTGCCCCTTCTAAAATAACTGTTGACTAGATTCAGTTGGACCACGTTTGTCATGGGCACCACACTGAGTGAGCCTTGCATCTACGACAAGCTGTCAGAGAGCATCGATATCCTCCGCCAGTCGGGGTATCGCTATGGCATGTCGGAGAGGGAGATCGAGAAGTTTATCAAACAAGTCCTGGAGACCAACGAGCCTCGACGAGACCCGCCACAGTTCCCCATCCTTCGAGCCACTATCAAGGTAAGATGTGCACACACACACAACAGATCATACATCAAGCAATGGGACTTTCGATGTCCATCAGCTAATCCTATCCCAGTCAACATATCAAAAGCAGATTGCAGGGATTGACATTAAGGTTTGAAAGGCACTCGCCCGTTGGGCAAGTCAGGAGTATTTTTTTTTTTGGTTGCCGGAAGATTATGATCACTTGCCTGAAAATGTAGCTATTCACCTACTCACGGGAGGACCCAGAAAGAACAGACTACTGGAATTCTTAGCATTTTGGTTATCAGTCCAAAAATCACCTGCCCAATGAGGAAACCTCAGAGCAGGCTCAACTTGCAGGACTACTCAGGTCACTTGCCCCGGCAATAAGGCAACCCTTAATGTCAATCTCTGCGTTGATCAACCATCCTCTCACTTGTCCTCATGTCTCCTTGCTGTAGTTTGTGGTAGCGGTAGGCTTTCTGTTGGTGGTGGTGCTGGCCTTCACCTACCCCCAGACTCGGCCCCAGCTAGGTGTGATGTACACGGGGGGACACAACTGGTCCTCCCCCCTCAGTCACGTCAGACTACTAGCTCTGCCCATCGCCAAGAAGTACAACCTGCAAGGTACAGTTCCAGAGGGGAAAAGACCTCTGTTAGACACTATTCTTAGTTGTTCACTATAGATGGATCTTTGTTCCTAGCCAGTGTGTGTGTGTAATAACAGCTCCCGGACTGTCTCTCTCCTGTAGGTTTCCATGAGTGGTGGAGTGTGGGGGCTCTGCAGCAGGGCCTGGTCAACTGTTCTGGCTGTGCAGAGGTCTCCTCTGTGCTGGAGGTCCCCGAGATCCTCAGAGAGTCTGCGGCCATGCGCAGGGGGCCACAGCCTGTGCTGCTTAAGGTACGACCACCACTGCAAGTAAGCATTTCAAGGAAGCATTTCGTTGGACGATGTATACTATGCCTGTCCCGTACATACTGTTTGGCTAATAAAACTTGAAACACTAACACCATACAAATTTACTCAAATATACGTTTTAGTTCAACAGAAAAAACAACAATATCACTGAAAGGAAGAGTTTTTTTGTTAGACTGAAAATCTTAGTTAGACTGGAAAAACAGCACCGTACCTGAAAGTGAGTGTTCAGTCTGCTTATTGTTTACAGGTCCACCACAGCATATAAATATTGTGCTCGTTCATTTAGCTAACGTCGGTAGTCTTTTCTGCCCCGTGCCTGACGTATGTCCTCTGTCTTTATGCAGGGTGGGGAGTATCTGCGCATGCAGAGGCAGCAGCTAGAGGAGCTCTACTCGGCGCACTCCGGCTCCATGAGTATACTAGTGGAGAAAGACAACCTACTGTCACATGACGAGGGTTTTCCACAGGGCCCAGCAAACTTCACCCTGCTCTGGTACACACACACACTAACACATATGGATGCACACACTAACGCATATATGCTGCTCTTTAATTATATGTTACTTTTATTATTTTTTTTTGTAGGTATTTGTCTTAAAACCGCATTGTTGGTTAAGGGCTTGTGAGTAAGCATTTCACTGTAAGGCCTGTTGTATTTGGCGCATGTGACAAATAAAATTTGATTTGATATAGATACACACACACACACACACTTGCGTGCAGATATGCACACACAGAGAAACCCAACCACACCCACATATGCATACGAATGAGCATGACTTAGTCATTTAGTAAACAGGTCTCAAGGAAGGAAGAAAATAAGGATGCATTTGTCAGTCCTCCCCTCCTTTCTCTAGGAGGTTTACATCTGTGGCCAGAGAGAAGGTGTTAAGGTGGCTGTTCCCCAAGGCTGAGCTATGTCCCCTACTGGACAGCACCGGAACAACGTTGCAGCGTTGCCTGGTCACGCATAGTGCCAACTCTCAGAGCAGAGTGAGTCTGGCCTCTAATGAAGTCCAAATAGACAAGCATGTACAGTGACTTCGGGAAAGTATTTTCGACCCCTTGACTTTTTCCACATACTGTTATGTTAGTTTTATTCTAAAATGGATTAAAAATACAAAAAATCCTCTGCAATCTACAAACAATACCCCATAATGTCAAAGCGAAAATCGTTTTTTAGATTTTTTTTGCAAATGTATAAAAAAATGCAGGTACCTTATTTACACTAGACCTTTTACTATGAGGCTCGAAATTGAGCTCAGGTGCATCCTGTTTCCAAATTGAGCATCCTTGATGTTTCTACAACTTGGAGTCCACCTGTGGTAAATTCAAATGATTGGACATGATTTGGAAAGGCGCACACCTGTCTATATAAGGTTCCACAGTTGACAGTGCATGTCAGAGCAAAAACCAAGACATGAGGTCAAAGAAATGCTACGTAGAGCTTCAAGACAGGATTGTTTGAAGGCACAGATCTGGGGAAGTTTGGAACCACCAAGACTCTTAGAGCTGGCCGCCAGGCCAAACTGAGCAATCGGGGGGGAGAAGGGCCTTTGTCAGGGAGGTGACCAAGAACCATGTGGACACTGACAGAGCTCCAGAGTTCCTCTGTGGAGATGGGAGAACCTTCCAGAAGGACAACCATCTCTGCAGCACTCCACCAATCAGGCCTTTATGGTAGAGTGGCCAGACGGAAGCCGCTCCTCAGTAAAAGACCCATGACAGCCCGGTTGGAGTTTGCTAAAAGGTACCTAAAGGACTCTGACCATGAGAAACAAGATTCTCTGGTCTGATTAAACCAAGATTGAACTATTTGGCCTGAATGCCAAGCATCACGTTTGGCGGAAACATGGCACCATCCCTACGGTGAAGCATGGAGGTGGCAGCATCATGCTGTGATGTTTTTCAGAAACAGGGACTTGGGGACTTGTCAGGATCGAGGCAAAGATGAACAGAGCAAAGTACAGAGAGCTCCTTGATGAAAACCTGCTCCAGAGCACTCAAACCTTCATCCCAGTCTGAGGTTCTAACTTCCAACAGGACAACGACCCTAAGCACACAACCCAGACAACGCAGGAGTGGCTATGGGACAAGTCTCTGAATGTCCTTGAGTGGCCCAGCCAGAGCCAGGACTTGAACCCGATCGAACATCTCTGGAGAAACCTGAATAGCTGTGCAGCAACGCTCCCCATCCAATCTGACAGAGCTAGAGAGGATCTGCAGAGAAGAATGGGAGGAACTCCCCAAATACAGGTGTGCCAAGCTTGTAGCGTCATACCCAAGAAGACTCAATTCTGTAATGACTGCCAAAAGTGTTTCAACAAAGCATTGAGAAAAGGGTCTGAATAGTTATGTAAATGTGATTTCAGTTTTTGTTTTGTTTTTATTAGCAAATTATTTAATCAATTTTAGAATAAGGCTGTAACGTAACAAAATGTTGAAAAAGTCAAGGGTTCTGAATGCTTTCCGAAGCTGTGTGCTGTTACAGTGGTATTGTGTGTTTGTGTTTCAGGGGGTGCGAGTGCAGGGCTGGCTGGTGGTAGGAGAGGGCCTGCCCACGGTTAGAGTGCTCCCTGTCCACCACTGTCAGAAACACTGCAGCTCCTTCAACCTCTGGCTGGGACCTGGAGATATGGGTGAGAAGAACACACACACACTGCAAGTATACTGTGTAATTACTGTGTAATATTGTAAGTATACTGTGACCATTATTAATGATTTGAATCGTGTGTTTGTGCTAGGCTGTAACCAAAGCCTGATTTAGACCTATACAAATTTGCATTTAGTTTGACCTCATTGTGACCTTTGTGCTTTGACCCTGCCAGTGTACGCTGACCCGCTTTACTGGCAGATGGAGCTGTTCCCCGGCCGAGACCAGAACATAGTTTGTGACGGCTCCACTTTCTGAGGGAGGAGAGGAACAACTGAATGGGAGGAAGGCGGAGGGAGAGAGTGAAGGGTTCTGTCATACAGACCTCTTGAAACTCCACTCCGGTCCAGACATCTGCATACTGGCTGATAATGTCACTTCCTGTAGAGTCAGGGTGTGATTGGACCTTTTAATCGTCCCTTGTAGGCTAGTCCCGCCCTCCTCTAGGTATGGGAAAGCACACTCACCACAGGTACAAGATAGACTGAAGAAATCTGAACACCTCTCATCTCCCCTACCCTTCTCTGGCCTAATACCAAACTCCTCTCTAGCCCCTACTTGTGCCTCTTCGTTGATATCCCTTCGCAGATCTAAGACAACTGGATGGTTGTAAGCAGGGAGAGACCACTCTCAGGCTTGGAGGTGTGTGTCTCGATGAGGAAGAGGCTGGAATGTTCTCAAACTCGGACTGTTTGCCTCACAGGAAAAATGGAGAGAGTGACTGATCCATTTTTTTGAACAGCAGGAGGTCTCGCCTCTGTTTTGTTCAGTCGGAATGTTCAAGATTGTTTTGGTTATGTTTTTTAGTTGTGATCAAATCACACAGCCACAACAGGAATAATGGAACAGTTTTGTGGCGCTGCCCTCCCTTCATCTACTCACTCTTATACCGGACCATATTCATCACCTAAGTTCAACATGTCACTGCTAGTGTAACAATGACAGTTGGTTAGGAAGATGTATGAAATTGATTTGTCAGTTTGGTGAATTACATTTGATTACTGAAAGTGCAGATATTGCATTTAATATATAGTTGACGATAAGTGCTTGTGCCATAATTTCCGAAAGACTGAAATGCTATTTCTTAAGGTTCTTTTCACTAACAGTTTTTGTTTTGTCACTGCTTTTTTTTCCCTGTCATCCAGTCTCCCGCGTGAGCACTAACAAGCCGGAATTTGTTGATGTCACAGTGTTTGATGTTTTGTCACTAACGTTATAGACCCAGTCGGTATTAGATAAAACGTTGCGGCCCTGCCGCTTGTGGGGAAAACAACCTGTAGTTACCTAAGTTACCCCATTGGTTCACAGCCAAAACATTTTTCAAATGCAACTTTCTTGTTGTTTCAACATTGCTTGCGTTCTCACTACTTAGAAAAAACAAATATTGTAGGGCTTCCCTCCCTTTTCACGATGGTGCTAGCAGCCGAGTGAGTGCTACCGACCGGAACATTAAGCTAGCCAAGACCAACAACACAAAAAAAAAAAAAAAGTATTGAATGTCGTTACAAACGGACTATACTAAACAAGTTAAATGTCTTACCTATGATTAAATGTTTTCCACACACATAGCTACGTGTAGCCTACTTCGACACCAGGTCCCCACATCTCTCACGCCGAGAATAGCCTGAAGCCACAGGGCTCTTCTCGCAGGCTCTATTTCCCTATGTGGGAGCATTTGGAACCGCTGGTTGTGACTTTTGACCTAGTTACATGTCCATTGAACAACAGCAGCAGCTTTTCGCCATGTTTTGTTATTTCTGTTTACCAAAGAATTGACGACAAAGTTGGCTCTTTTACACTGGGGGTCAATGGGAAATAAGTTTTTGTTTTCCCTGATTTGTGGGCATGGTTGAGGGGAATTCCTTATTATTATGTGAATAGCGACATGGACTATCGATGTTCAGAGATTTGATCCAGTTGTATAGTCAACATAGTGTTTATGGAGTTTTAATCTCTCAGAATTCACCATTGTCACGTTATGGCCTTATGGTTAAGCTATATTTTAACATTTTAAATGAATCTGTTTTTCAGCTTCCCTGTTGGAGCTGCCTTATTTTATAATTATTTATTGTTTCAAGTTCAAATGATGTCCATGTACTGGAACCTAAGCTATTAAGGGGTTATTACTGTTCATCTCTTCATGACTGTGGATGTATTGGCATGTACTGCTGCCATATTGCATAATACATACTATGAATGCATCTGTTATTTGGTAGTACACATGTCCAATTCCCTCCTTCGTATGAACTCGGAGGATAGTGCCAAAAATAGTCTATTGAAGAAGTTATATATATTTTTTAACCAAATCTAAAAATAAAAAATATATAAATGGCATGTTAGAAGGGTCCAGAATTTGTTTTTGCGATTTCACTTGTTTTTGAGGAACTTATCCAAAATAGAATATAACGTTGCTGAGACAATTTCATGTGTACAACATTTAAAGAACTGCATCACTATACTGAGAGCTTTTCCGTTTTTAAGTATTTGGATGTTTTTGGAGATTTGTTCCATGTTTTTTCAGTGCCACCATACTGCACAACGAGGAAGTGAATTGCTGGTTGGGGTAAGTTTCTCAAAAACAAGTGAAATAGCAAAAAAGTTTCTGGACCCTTCCATAACATGCCATTTATATCCACCCATCAAAGTTGTTGGATATAAATTAGAATCCACACGGGAAGTGGCACTCGGTTTATCTCTCCTGTCTGAAACCCAGTTGGGTGGGTGCGATATCTTTACCATTACATCTTCTTTGCTACTCAAAATCTAGTTGTGGTTCAAGGCCCTCGGCTTTGACCAACCAATATCACCTCCTTCCTAAACCTGGCACATTTCCCTTGAGTTCAAGCTTGCCTTTTTCTTATCACGCCTCACTGTATGTCATTGCATATATTATCCTAGCTACAGATTGTACGCCAGATAATGTGATATAACCAAAGATTTTTGGGGTCCAGTAACCAAAGACTGTTATAATAGGTTATATCACATTATCTGGCATACTATCTGTAGCTAATATTCTCCCTGTTTTCTTTTTCTGTTAGCAAGCTCAAGGCTACTGAATTTGGTGTCCTTCAAGCAGTCCACTGTGGGTTCTTTGTATTGAAAATGGGGCAATGTATATCACTGGCTTTAAATGTGATTACTTTGGTGAAAGCGGCAATTCAACTTTTTTTATTGTCTTTGAACAATAGTTTTGTATGATCAAATTGCAATGTGAGTCAAGAATTGGACACTTGTTTTGGTTGTGTGCTTAATAGGTGTCATGGAAATCAACACTTTAATTTGACTAATGTATTTTTGATATCCCTTTAAATCATGTTATAAAATGTGCAATAATTTCCATGTTGGATCTTAAAATCAGAGACCATTATATCAAATAGTTTGATTTCATGCACTCCAGTGTAGTCTCTGACTTTCTTTAATGTGATGCCAAGCTATTTTATCAAATTGATTACCTAACGTTTGATTGATTACGTGATTGAATTAAACGATGCAACAATTAACTCGTTAATAACCTGGGGCACCACGGAAGAGTTCGTTTATATTGAGCGGCTATCTCCCAAATCCATTCTTAAATGGTGGCAGGTAACCTAGTGGTTAGTGTTAGTCCAGTAACCAAAAGGTTGCTAGATCGAATCCCTGAGCTGAAAATGTAAAAATCTGTCGTTCTGCCCCTGAACAAGGCAGTTAACCCACTGTTCCTAGGCCGTCATTGTAAATAAGAATTTGTTCTTAACTGACTTGCCTAGTTAAATAAAGGTTAAATCCTTTTTTTTTAAATACATGATCTTTTGTCAATCAGTAATTAATTATTCTTTACATAATATCAGTCTCATCTGAAAGTCGTAAAATTCTTGGTTATCTGCACAAACCCAGCCTTTACTATGAATCATCCATACACAAATTGGCTCAATTATTTATTTACTAACTAATTAAACATTTAGAATATACAATACATAATAACATTATACAGTAAATACCATCCCTAGTGGACTAAACAAAAACAGTTTGGTTATAACATGATAGATTCAGAGGGTTAGGGGGGGGGGGTTCAGAAGGAAGACTAAGGAATGGGTCTCTATCAGACATGGGAAGCTATTCTCACAAATACCTATGCCACTAACGATCGCTCGTTCGGAGAAAGGTAATGCATTGTATATATGTGAAACTGGCTTCGATAGTTGAGCTAGTGGTGTGAGGCTCTGGTTTGCCCAGTTGATGTTGCCATTGTCCTTTTGTAGATTCTTCCGGGTCGTTGTGGAGTGAGATGTTGTGATTTTCTGCGTCTGTCAATATTCTTACTAGATTTGCTACCTTTCCAGCTGCAGTCTGTTAGGCTGTAATCTAGGACTCATTTCTTGAGTGATCAATAGTTCAGAGTTCATACCATTTCAAGTGTGGAGCAAGCTCTCATGTGTTCTGGCCTGTAGGGTGGAAATTACAATTAGCCCTTTTTAAACATGAGGACCTCATGGTATTTGGAACTGAGGTGACTTTTCGTCACAGGAGCTTTTATTCTAGAGTGGAAAAGGGGTTGGTTCATCATTTCCAACCAATGTCTATTCACTTGGGTGTGGCTACTGACTGGGCACAAGTTACCATAAAACAAAGATTTTCATTTTAGAAGACTAAATCACATTATCTTTAGAAAAGTATTCTTATACTTCGTTAGACATTTTATCCCACATTCAGATGCAAGCCTCATAACTGAGGAACCTGTCTAAACAGAGTTAGGGTAATGTGACTGTGTTGTCTTTCATGAGCTCACAAACATGAAACAAAACAGACCGGGCCGTAGCTGGCTTCTCCACTGACCGTTTCCACATTCTCTAAATTAGGAAAAATGTTTAATTCTCCAATTCGGGGAGGTAGGAGTATTTGGCGGGAGAGTCCCTTTGTCTTACTGTGACACTCCATGTTGCAAGGGAGAAGAGGGCCTCTTCCAGAAATTGATGGAGCTGTTGCAAAGTCATAACACTGCCCCCTCCTAACAGGAGGGGGGGGGGGGGTCACATCTCTGCTAGAGGGCTAGCGTCATGACATCTGTCAGACGCTGAATGTTAGGATAATATTTATAAATAAATGTGTTTTCTGCTCTACTGTGAGTGAGGTTGCTTGTCAGGTATGTTCATTGTATTTCACCTTTTATTTAACCAGGTAGGCCAGTTGAGAACAAGTTCTCATTTACAACTGCGACCTGGCCAAGATAAAGCAAAGCAGTGTGACACAAACACAAAGCTACACATGGGATAAACAAACACATATACAGTCAATAACACAATAGAAAAATCTATATGCAGTGTGTGCAAATGTTGTAATATTAGGGAGGTAAGGCAATAAATAGGCCATAGTGACGAAATAATTACAATTTAGCATTAACACTGGAGTGATAGATGTGCAGTAAATTAATATGCAAGTAGAGATACTGGGGTGCAAAGGAGGGGAAAAAAATGGGGATGAGGTAGTTGGGTTGTCTTCAGCGATGTCATTTACAGATGGGCTGTGTACAGGTGCAATGATCGGTAAGCTGCTCTGACAGCTGGTGCTTAAAGTTAGTGAGGGTGATATAAGTCTCCAGCTTCAGTGATTTTTGCAATTCGTTCCAGTCATTGGCAGCAGAGAACTGGAAGGGAAGGCGTCCAAAGGGGGAGTTGGCTTTGTGAATGACCAGTGAAATATACCTGCTGGAGCGCGTGCTACGGGTGGATGCTGCTATGGTGACCAGTGAGCTGAGATAAAGCGGGGATTTACCTAGCAAAGACTTATAGATGACCTGGAGCCAGTGGGTTTGGCGACGAATATGAAGCGAGGGCCAGCCAACGAGAGCATAGAGGTCGCAGTGGTGGGTGGTATATGGGGCTTTGGTGACAAAACGGATGGCACTGTGATGGACTACATCCAATTTGCTAAGTAGAGTGTTTGGAGGCTATTTTGTAAATGACATCGCCGAAGTCAAGGATCGGTAGGATAGTCAGTTTTACGATAGTATGTTTGGCAACATGAGTGAAGGAGGCTTTGTTACGAAATAGGAAGCCGATTCTAGATTACATTTTGGATTAGAGATGCTTAATGTGAGTCTGGAAGGAGAGTTTACAGTCTAACCAGACAACTAGGTATTTGTAGTTGTCCACATATTCTAAGTCAGGTCGATGGAGACGGCTGCACAGTATTGTCTTTTATCGATGGCGGTTACGATATCGTTTAGGACCTTGAGCGTGGCTGAGGTGCACCCATGACCAGCTCGAAAACCAGATTGCATAGCGGAGAAGGTACGGTGGGATTTGAAATGGTCGGTGATCTGTTTGTTAACTTGGCTTTCGAAGACTTTAGAAAGGCAGGGTAGGATAGATATAGGTCTGTAACAGTTTGGGTCTAGAGTGTCTCCCCCTTTGAAGAGGGGGATGATCGTGGCAGCTTTCCAATCTTTAGGGATCTCAGATGATACGAAAGAGCGGTTGAACAAGTTAGTTATAAGGGTTGCAACAATTGCGGTGGATCATTTTAGAAAGAGAGGGTCCAGATTGTCTAGCCCAGCTGATTTGTAGGGGTCCCAATTCTGCAGCTCTTTCAGAACATGAGCTATCTGGATTTGGGTGAAGGAGAAGTGGGGGAGGCTTGGGTAAGTTGCTGTGGGGGGTGCAGAGCTGTTGACCGGGGTAGGGGTAACCAGGTGGAAAGCATGGCCAGCCGCTTGTTGAAAATGCTTATTGAAATTCTCGATTATCGTAGATTTATCGGTGGTGACAGTGTTTCCTAGCCTCAGTGCAGTGGGCAGCTGGGAGGAGGTGCTCTTATTCTCCATGGACTTTACATTGTCCCAGAACTTTTTGGAGTTTGTGCTATAGGATGCAAATTTCTGTTTGAAAAAGCTAGCCTTTGCTTTTCTTTGCATACTAGAATCATTCAGGGATTTTTCCTATATAGCTACATATTTTCCAGAAGTAAATGTGATTATTTTTACACACGGATCTAAATATGTAATTGATGGGCAACTCCAGTCCTCGAGGGCCTGATTGGTGTCATACTTTTGCCTCAGCCCCAGCTAACACCCCTGACTCCAATAATCAACAAATAAAAATCTCTATAGAGCCCCACAGTGGAGATGTTATAATACCCATAAAACCTAGTGGTCAAACAGGGAAATGGTTCCAATAGTTTTTCTACCATTCATTTTTCCCATAAGGGATTTTAGAAACACTTAAAATAAGGGCTGTGTTTCGTGTAGGCTTACCCTGGTGTGACGTTACTTACCTGCAAGTAAATATTTAGTTGGACGATGTATACCACGCGTATCCCATACATACGACTAATACAACTTCAAACTGAAACTAATCATGATCTTCAGTTTAGAATGTAATTTGTTTAATATGCTGTGTTTGCTAAGGATGGGGAAAAAGTGAGACACCTCTCCAGCCCCCGAAGACTGAAGTTGCTCGTCCGTGAAATGCACTACATGACCAAAAGTATGTGGACATCTGCTCGTCGAACATCTCATTCCAAAATCATGGGCATTAATATGGAGTTGCCCCCCCTTTTGCTGCTATAACAGCCTCCACTCTTCTGGGAAGGCTTTCCACTACATGTTGGGACATTTCTGCAGGGACTTGCTTCCATTCAGCCACAACAGCATTAGTGAGGGCACGCACAGTTGACCGGGTAAGCTCTAGCAGGGCAGAAATTTCACAAACTGACTTGTTGGAAAAATGGCATTCAATGATTGTGCCACGTTGAAAGTCACTGAGCTAGAATCAGTCCTTCCCACCCCTAGCCTATCCAGTGGCGACCCGTCATTCAGGGCAGAGCCCCACCTGTTGTTTTTTTTTGGGGGGGGGGGCTTGCCTCTTTTGCATGTTATTTTGGCATTAATATGAGTAACATATCAAACAATATATATCATTGAGTTAATAAAGCCGCATACAAACAGTTTCTTTTTTGGCAGCTCCAAAATACAGGTGTTTCAGCCAAGCGCAGTGCTTTCTGTGGTGGTTGGGCAAGCCAGCAGAAAATACGGAGCGTTGCGCCACGTGATTGGCTCAGCGTTCTGTCACTCATGGGGACTTTACGTCACTGACAAATGTAAGAGGAGACATTGAAAGTTCTAGCCCTTCAGCTGCTGCCACAGAAGTGCCCATCCAAGAAGGCTCAGAGGTCATTTGCCACAGATAAAATGATGTCAAATCACATATCTACAGTAGCTTTGATTGAACTGATCATGTCACCGTCATACTTTAAAAATCTTAGCTAGCAGTCATCATGAATCAAGTCGACAATCTACTGGGAAATCCTTTTTAATCATATGAAGATAAATTATAGATAAAACGCATCGGTGGACAAACATTACACAAGTTGGAAAATTGCAAATTCAATGAGTGGTTTGGAAGGAATCAGATCCCAAATCTGGGATTAAGGGGCTCTTTTCCAAGTTTAAAAGGAAAAACCTTCAACATTGGCCATGCTGTCAATGAAGCATGATTTGTGCCGCGCACAAAACAACTTAACTTGGAGGACCACCGCGCCACCTTCCTGTTCAAATGAGCCGAGCACAACAATGTAAGTCCAAAAATGTATTGTATGCTGCTTCATAAATGCTGTAACATGCCAGGGAGATGTGTATACTGTAGCTAAGAAAGTAATACTAGGTGTATGTTGTGTAGTAAGATGTTAGTAGCCCATGTGCCTCACCCCAATAATTTGGTCTATTTACCCCTGATAATTTCACCTACTGTTCTGACTGTTCTACTGTAGCCTATAACCTGTTTTAGAGAAATGTACTCATCGAATATTGTAAGAGCTTTCATTGTCTGCTTATATGCCCCTTTTATTTATCCTACAGTTCTAACTTGGTGTACAGGGAGAGCACTGTAAGAACGCCCATGTTCTGAATTCTGTCGCTGTACATTTCAAAAGTGCTAAACAAATAGTTATATTGACTAACGTTATGTCTGTCCTAGCTCGCTCATTGTCTTTATCGAAATTACAGATTGCCTCTTATCTGCTTGTCGTCCCCTTATGCCATAGTTTGTACATCTCGAAAGCTAGGATATGCATACAATTGGTAGTATTGGATATAAAACACTCTAAAGTTTCCTAAACTGTTAAAATAATGTCTGTGAGTATAACAGAACTGATATGGCATGTAGCTAACTACTGTAACTAAAGCGCGCGCGAAAGTCTAAAGCTCGAATCAGACATTTGTAACGCAACATGGTCGTTGGAGTAACCGTGGTGAGCTCAACAACAAAAAAATTCCGTATGGATTCTCCTCTGGTTTTTCATCGCCCCACCAAGATTTACATGCTAAAATCGCCACTGAGCCAAGTTAGGCTTTTAAATGATGTAAGACACTTGTATTTTCATGAATGTTTAATATTACGAATTTTGAATTTGGCGCGCTGCAATTTCACCGGATGTTGACGAGGTGGGGCGCTAGCAGCATGCCTATCCCAAAGAGGATTTATTTCATTGATTTCTACGTCGGCCATAAATGAGCGTTTGCATCAGGCCAGCTTTCTCTCAGGACAAAAAAAATCTATTTTAACTTCACCAGTTGTCTGTGTGGTAGGTCCTTTGAAGGTAGGAATGTGAGACAATATATCCACAGGAAAGTATATTTACATAAACCTTTCAAAGCACTGTTAGTGCCTATAGTGCATAAGATATATACAGTCGTGGCCAAAAGTTTTGAGAATGACACAAATATTAATTATCACAAAGTTTGTTGCTTCAGTGTTTTTAGATATTTTTGTCAGATGTTACTATGGAATACTGAAGTATAATTACAAGCATTTCATAAGTGTCAAAGGCTTTTATTGACAATTACATGAAGTTGATGCAAAGAGTCAATATTTGCAGTGTTGACCGTTCTTTTTCAAGACCTCTGAAAACCGCCCTGGCATGCTGTCAATTAACTTCTGGGCCACATCCTGACTGATGGCAGCCCATTCTTGCATAATCAATGCTTGGAGTTTGTCAGAATTTGTGGGGTTTTGTTTGTCCACCCGCCTCTTGAGGATTGACCACAAGTTCTCAATGTTAAGGTCTGTGGAGTTTCCTGGCCATGGACCCAAAATATCGATGTTTTGTTCCCCGAGCCACTTAGTTATCACTTTTGCCTTATGGCAAGGTGATGCCTTTTCCATCATGCTGCCTTTTCCATCATGCTGGAAAAGGCATTGTTTGTCACCAAACTGTTCCTGGATGGTTGGGAGAAGTTGCTCTCGGAGGATGTGTTGGTACCATTCTTTATTCATGGCTGTGTTCTTAGGCAAAATTGTGAGTGAGCCCACTTCCTTGGCTGAGAAGCAACCCCACACATGAGTGGTCTCAGGATGCTTTACTGTTGGCATGACACAGGACTGATGGTAGCGCTCACCTTGTCTTCTCCGGACAAGCTTTTTTCCGGATGCCCCAAACAATTGGAAAGGGGATTCATCAGAGAAAATGACTTTACCCCAGTCCTCAGCAGTCCATCCCTGTACCTTGTGCAGAATATCAGTCTGTCCCTGATGTTTTTCCTGGAGAGAAGTGGCTTCTTTGCTGCCCTTCTTGACACCAGGCTATCCTCCAAAAGTCTTCGCCTCACTGTGCATGCAGATGCACTCACACCTGCCTGCTGCCATTCCTGAGCAAGCTCTGTACTGGTGGTGCCCTGATCCCATAGCTGAATCAACTTTAGGAGACAGTCCTGGCGCTTGCTGGACTTTCTTGGGTGCCCTGAAGCCTTATTCACAATTGGACTGCTCTCCTTGAAGTTCTTGATGATCCGATAAATGGTTGATTTAGGTGCAATCTTCCTGGCAGCAATATCCTTGCCTGTGAAGCCCTTTTTGTGCAAAGCAATGATGACGGCACGTGTTTCCTTGCAGGTAACCATGATTGACAGAGGAAGAACAATGATTCCAAGCACCACCCTCCTTTTGAAGCTTCCAGTCTGTTATTCAAACTCAATCAGCATGACAGAGTGATCTCCAGCCTTGTCCTCGTCAACACTCACACCTGTGTAAATGAGAGAATCACTGACATGATGTCAGCTGGTCCTTTTGTGGCAGGGCTGAGATGCAGTGGAAATGTTTTTGGGGGGATTCAGTTCGTTTGCATGGCAAAGAGGGACTTTGCAATTAATTGCAATTCATCTGATCACTCTTCATAACATTCTGGAGTATATGCAAATTGCCATCATACAAACTGAGACAGCAGACTGTGAAAATTAATATTTGTGTCATTCTCAAATCTTTTGGCCACAACTATACATAAAGTATATCATACAGTACATTCAAAGTAGACCTCTTCACTTTTTCCACATTTTGTTACGTTACAGCCTTATTCTAAAATGGATTAAATTAATTGTTATTCTCATCAATCTCCACACATTACCCCATAATAACAAAGCAAAAACAAGTTTTTCAATTTTTTTGCAAATGTATAAAAATAAAAACAGAACTACATTATTTCTATAGTATTCTTCAGACCCTTTGCTATGAGACTCGAAATTGAGCTCAGGTGCATCTTGTTTCCATTGATCATCCTTGATGTTTCTAGAACTTGATTGGAGTCCAGCTGAGGTAAATTCATTTGATTGGACATGATTTGGAAAGGCACACACCTGTCTATATAAGGTCCCACAGTTGACAGTGCAAAAAAAAACAAGCCATGAGGTCAAGGGAATTGTGTCGAGGCACAGATCTGGGGAAGGGTACCAAAACATTTCTGAAGCATTGAAGGTCCCCAAGAACACAGTGGCCTCCATCATTCTTAAATGGAAGAAATCTGGAACCACCAACACTCTTCCTAGAGCTGGCTGCCTGGCCAAACTGAGCAATTGGGGGAGAACATTGGTCAGGGAGGTGACCAAGAACCCGATGGTCACTTTGACAGAGCTCCAGAGTTCCTCTGTGGAGATGAGAGAACCTTCAATAAGGACAACCATCTCTGCAGCACTCCACCAATCAGGCTTTTGTGGTAGAGTGGCCAGACGGAAGCCACTCCTCAGTAAAAGACCCATGACAGCCCGGTTGGAGTTTGCTAAAAGGCACCTAAAGGACTCTGACCATGAGAAACAAGATTCTCTGGTCTGATGAAACCAAGGATGAACTCTTTGGCCTAAATGCCAAGCGTCACGTCTGGAGGAAACCTGGCACCATCCTTAAGGTGACGCGTGGTGGCAGCATCATGCTGTGGGGATGTTTTGCAGGGATTGGGAGACTAGTCAGGATCGATCAAAAGATGAACGGAGCAAAGTACAGAGAGATCTTTGATGAAAACCTGCTCTAGAGTGCTTAGGACCTCAGACTTGGGTGAAGGTTCACCTTCCAACAGGACAATGACCCTAAGCACACAGCCAAGACAATATAGGAGTGGCTTCGGGACAAGTCCCGGACATGAACCCGATCGAACATCTCTGGAAAGACCTGAAAATAGCTGTGCAGCGACCACTGCCCATCCAACCTGACAGAGCTTGAGAGGATCTGCAGAGAAGAATGGGAGAAACTCCCCAAATACACGTGTGCCAAGCTTGTAGCGTCATACCCAAGAAGACTTGGGGTTGTAAATGCTGCCAAAGGTACTTCAACATAGTACTGAGTAAAGGGTCTGAATACTTAAGTGAATATAATATTTCCTTTTTAATTTTAATACATTTGCAAAAATGTATAAACCTGTTTTTGCTTTGTCATTATGGGGTATTGTGTGTAGATGGGGGGGGGGACAATTTAACACATTTTAGAATAAGGTTGTAACAAAATGTGGAAAAAGTAAAGGGGTCTGTATACTTTCCGAATGCACTGTACATATACGTGTACATGTTGAGCTCGTGCTTCAGGTGCTAAAGATCTGAAGGCACTAACAGCACTTTGAAAAGTTGACTTAATTATACTTTCCTGTGGTTATGTTGTCTCACATTCCTACCTGCAGAAGGACTATCCGCACGGACTACCGGTGAAGTTTTATTCAACATTCTGGCTTGCAGAGGTCCAAACGCTCATTTCTACCCGACGTTGAATCCAATGCGGTTCAACGTCGGATCTCCAAGTTACTCTCCCCATAGACTCATCTTGAACCTAACCTAGGTGCATTCACATAATACAAATATTATAGAATATGGTATAGTCAGTGGTTGTGGGTCCAGGACAGCCATAGGTTGTTAATACCCGTCACTCACCACCTTTTCTCTTCCCTGATGTATCAAGCCACCACACACAACCCCTAGGTCATCATCAGTGCAATAACCTAGGTCAGCTGATGTGACACTATCTACCCTTGTTACAGAGCAAGATGTTAGGACAATGGCTACAGAAATATGAACAATGTTAATGCAGTATTACACAGGATTGTTGGGGCTCCTCAGTAGCAGAAGTGTGTCAGCGGTGGAGTGTCAGTAGCTCTGTTTGAATGTCTCATTGTCAGAGCATCTGTAGCTGAGCAGAAGGATGGAGAGTTTGGGCTCCACCGCCTACATCAAACAAGCCATCAAAGGTGACAAGCCACACTACTCAAAAATAATGAAACACTCAAAGCTAACATTTACATGTCCTAAGTATGTATAGATGCAGCTGATATTAACGACAATCCACATTTCTCACCCTCAGATGGTAACCTGCTGGAAAGTGATACTATTCAGTTGGAAGATGGTACTACAGCCTACATCCACCAGGTCACTGTACAGCAGAAAGGTCATTCTACACCCTCAGAACCACATCTCTGCTGGAGGGTTTGTGAATAACCTTGTCTGTGTTCTGTGAGACCATGTTGCTCCTGATACTGGCTGTTCTCCTGTCCTCTCTCCAGAGCCCCTGGCCTTTGAGGACGGCCAGGCAGTTCAGCTCGAGGACGGGACCACCGCATACATCCACCACACACCCAAAGGTATATTAACATCAAACCTGGGCCAGATACAGCATTCACCACTCTAGGAAAGGTTGGCTTGGTGAAAGCAATAGAGTTGTCACCTTGTTTTCTTTGGTCCAGTCCCTCACACATCAGTTAGTATTACTTCTCAAAAGGATGGAAGGAAAGGGATCTCGAATATCCACAAACCGAGCCCCTAACCTCTAACCCCTGCAGAAGGGTATGACCCCAATGCTGTGGAGGCAGTGCAGCTGGACGATGGCAGCGCAGCGTACATCCACCACCCCTTGGGCTTGCAGGTTGGCAGCACCATCCTGACTCTGCAGCCAGGAGGCGCCCTGGCGGAGCTGGCTGCGGACGACACCGTGGACGTGGACACCATCACCACGCTGGAGAACTATGCCAAGGTCGCTCTCTTTCAGTCTGTTCTATCACTCTCTCATTTCACATGTCCCTGCTTTGTGTGCATTCGTTCTCTCTTTTTCAGTTATTTCTATTGCAAGCTCTGTTTTTCTTCCCCTGTCTCTTTTTTTCTTGCTCTCGCTCTCATAATAAGGGGTTGTACTTGTTGTGGTGACATAAACAGTGTAGGACTTTGATTCATTATAACTCCAACTCTCCACTCGCCCATTTTCTCCCTAGATGACTGGGTCAAAGGTGGAGGTGGATGAGATCATGAACTGTACCAATGGACTCCAGGATATAGAGCCCATCGTACAGGGGTTCCCCTAAGGGTGAGCAGACATCTGAGGAGACTTTCGGCTGTGACTACGAGGGCTTTGGACGCCTCTACACCACAGCACACCACCTCAAGGTACCACACACACTCTCCGCCCAACCCTTTTCAGTTAGTGTACCCCTTCGTGCATTTTACCAGTGGTCTCATGAGTCTTCTCAAGTACCCCCTGTGGATAGGCCAATTTCCCCTAGTGGTCCTAGTACCTCTGGTTGGAAACCACTGTTCTACATTACATCACACACACCCTTCACCACAGTCAAATCAAATAAACCATTTTTTGTCACGTACACAGTTTACTGCAGGTATAAAATGGGTATGTATGTGCTTGTGTGTAAGGGTTGGATGTGTGGGGAGTCAAATAGTATCTAAGGTGCAAGTTTGTCTGATTTGCCTGGTGGTAGAAACTGTTTCGAAGCCTGTTGGTCCGAGACCCGATGCTCCGATACCGTTTGCCAGATGGTAACTAAGTGAACAGTCCATGACTCATGTGAATGGAGTCCTTGATGATCTTCCTGTGGTTCCCCTGGAGGGCAGGGAGCTTGGTGGTGATGGAGCCGGTCAAGATGCTCTCGATGGTGCAGCTGTATAACTTCTTGAGGATCTGAGGGGCTATGCCAAATTTCTTTAGTTGCCTTAGGTTGAAGAGGCACTGAAGCTTTTGACCCTCTCCACTGCAGCCCAGCTGATGCAGATGGGGACGTGCTCCGCCCTGTTTACTGTGGTCCACAATCGCCTCCTTGGTTTTGCTGACTTTGAGGTAGAGGCTGTTGTCCTGGCACCACTCTTCCAGGGCTCTAACCTCCTCCCTGTAGTCTGTCTCATCGTCAGCAATCAGGCCCACCACTTGTCGCCGTGGGTGTACAGTGAGTACAGGAGGGGGCTGAGCACACATCCCTGGGGGCTCCCTGTGTGAGGGTCAGCATGGCAGCGGTGTTGTTGCCTTCCCTCACCAGCTGGGGTCTGCCCATCAGGAGGTCCAGGATCCAGTTGCAGAGGGCCTGAGCTTAATGAGCTTGAAGGGGACTATGGTGTTGAAAACGAAGCTGTAGTCAATGAACAGCATTCTCAAATAGGTATTCCTCTTGTCCAGGTGGGATAGAGCCGAGTGCAGCGCAATGACGATTGCTTTGTCCGTGAATCTATTGGAGTGGTATGCAAATTGTAGTGGGTCCAGTGTGTCAGTTAAGGTGGAGCTGATGTGGTCCTTGACTAGCCTCTCAAAGCACTCCACAATGACAGAAGTCAGCGCTACAGGGCGATAGTCATTTAGGCAAGTTACCTTTGTTTGCTTGGAGCCCGGAACAGTGGCGGACATCATGAAGCATGTGGGGATTACAGACTGGGACGGGAAGAGGTTGAGTATGTCCGTAAACACTCCAGCCCGCTGGTCTGCGGCATGCTCTGAGGACGCGGCCTGGGATATCGTCTGGGCCGGCTGCCTTACGAGTATTCACACGCTTAAGTCTTACTCACGTTGGCCATAGAGATCGAGAGCACACAGTCCATTTGAACACCGGTGGCCCTCGTAGGAGGATTGGTATTCATTTTTTTACCTCCGAGTCAGCAGAAAAAGTGCTTTAGCTGGTCTGGGAGAGGGGCATCAGTGTTTGCCACACAGCTGGCTTTATAAGCCGCAATCGTTTGTAGTTCTTTCCACATGCGTCGCCACCTCAAGATACCAAACACCACACACTTGTTACCATGTGACAAGATGTGAATGTTGTACTAACGTTGCCCCCTGTCTTGTCAGGTGCATGAGCGGGCTCACACAGATGTCCGGCCATACAGGTGTGACGTGTTGACATGTGGAAAGGCGTTCACCACAGGTTACAGGGTGAAGAGTCACCTGCGAACACACACTGGAGAGAAACCATACCAGTGTCCTGAAGACATATGCTTCAAGGCCTTCAAAACCTCCCGAGACCTCCAGAAACACGTCCGCACACACACAGGTAGCAGGACACACACACACACTGCATATTTTCGCCACCAGTTCTTTCCTTCGTTTCCCCCCCTCTTTTTCATTCACTTTCTCTTTCCCTCAGTCTCCTCATATCTCTGTACTTCTCCACTGTGTGTAGAAAACATTAGGAATGACTGCTCTTTCGGTAACACAGATTGACCAGGTGAATCCAGGTGAAAGCTATGATCTCTTATTGATGTCACCTGTTATATCCACTTCAATCAGTGTAGATGAAGGAGAGGAGACCGGTTAAAGAATGATTTTTAAGCCTTGAGACATGGATTGTGTATGTGTGCCATTCAGAGCAAGACAATATATGTAAGTGCCTTTGAACAGGGTATGGTAGTAGGTGCCAGGCGCACCGGTTTGAGCGTGTCAAGAACTGCAGCGCTGCTGGGTTTTTCACGCTCAACAGTTTACCGTGTGTATCAAGAATGGTCCACCACCCACCCAAAGGACATCCAGCCAACAACAGGCCAGTGGTCGAAAACGGGTCATTGATGAAAGAGGACAAAGGAGGCTGACACGAATTGTGCAGAGCAACAGACGGGCTACAGTTAGTCAACTGACAGTCCAGTACAACATTAGTGCCCAAAGACCCATCAAATAATGCACAACTCGTTGTACCTTGACACGAATGGGGTATGGAAGTCGATGACCTGAGTTTCGCTTCCTTCAGCAAAAAAAATAAAAAAATAAAAAATGTGGAAGCAGTGGGCTAAGGAACGAAAGCACTGAATTAGAAAAACATTGCCTGGTCTGATTAATCCCGGTTTCATGCTGATGGGAGGACTAGGGTATGGAGAAAACCACGAGTCCTTGCATATCTGTTATGCCGCGTGTCATCATTGCAGGCTGGTGGTGATGTTGTGGGGTGTGTTTTCATGGCACACGTTGGGCCCCTTGATAAAAGTGAAGCAGCGTTTGAATGCCACAGCATATCTGAACACCGTTGCCAAACAGGTGCATCCCTTCATGGCGGCAGTGTATCCATCTGCGAATTGAGTTTTTCAGCAGGATAATGCCCCATGCCACAGAGCTAGGACTGTCCAGGAATGGTTCCACGAACATGACAGTGAATTCAGCTTACTGAAGTGGCCTGCCCAGTCACCAGATCTCAATCCAATTGAGCATCTATGGGATGAGATGGAACGAGCTATTCTGAGTAGAAATCCACTACCAGCCAACTTGACACAACTGTGGGAAGCATTGCAGTCAACATGGGCCAGCATCCCTATAGAAAGATTTCGACACCTTGTAGAGTCCATGCCCCTGATGAATTGTGGCTGTTCAGAGGGTAAAAGGGGGTTTGCAACTCAATATTAGGAAGGTCTTCCTAATATTTTGTACAGCTCAGTGTAGACCTCTTATGCTCCCTCTCACTTTCTCTCCCTCCTTGTTTCCTTCCCTCCTTTTGTTAGATGGGACACTGTTAAAGTGCCCATTCAAGGGCTGTACGTGCTCTTCCCCCATATCTCTTTCTTTCCTTCTCTCAATCTCTTTCCCTGACATTTTGTCTTTCTCTCTGTCCGGTGAGAAGCCATTTAAGTATCCATTTGAGGGGTGTGGTCGTTCCTTCACCACCTCGAACATCAGGAAGGTCCACATCAGAACACACACGGGAGAGCGTCCCTACATGTGCCCTGAACCCTCCTGCGGACGAAGCTTCGCCAGTGCCACCAACTACAAGAACAACACAAGAATACACACAGGTAGGACGCACCCCAAGATAAAACGCACACTACTAATACCACATGAGAATACACACAGGTGAGCGATTACATGACTGTTTAGTTAGATACTTCACATTAAATAAGTACTCCTCTTTCTCTCTCTCCCCTGCTCCCTCCCTCTTTCTATCTCCCCCTCTCTCCTTTAGGAGAGAAGCCCTACCTGTGTACACAGTACCTGGCTGTGGGAAGTGATTTACAGAGTACTCCAGCCTGTACAAGCACCATGTGGTTCACACACACTGCAAACCTTACACCTGCATCCACTGTGGCAAGACCTACAGACAGCCCTCCATACTGGCCATGCACAGAGACTTTGAGGCCACAGGGGACAGGGGAGGTATGTAGAGAGACACACACACACAGTCTTATAACAAACACCAGCTGTGGACTCATTTCCTCTTGAAGATCTTAACAGTATTCAATTCGTTGAGGGAGTTCTGTTAACCTGAGCCACGGTGCAACGGTCCATGACCTGTGACGTGAACGGACAAAAGCGGTGAGGGAGGCGCGCCCTTCTCAAATTGAACAATAAATCTGCGCCACTCGGTCATGTTGTCAACAAGGCAGCATGGTGCATCATCCAGAAACATACAATCTATAATGTGAGAACACAGAATCCTACTCATTACTCCACGTGCTCCATCTAGCCTAGGCTACGTCACTTTTGTTTTAAGTCGACTTTGACCGGGGCACCCGGCTCATGAGCGGGAGGCTGCCCGTTTCCAAAACAAATGCAATCACTTTTAACACGGTGCTAACTCCTCTCACCGGAGTAACCCGGGCCAGATAATCGAATCCCCTCATTCGTTAATGACCCGCCTCTCCATTTTCTCTTTTGCAAAAGCGATGAATGACCATTCACAGGCCTCCTTCCTGGAAGGGGCGGAGCAGAAAGAGGATGGGTCAGATTCCCAGGACGTCATTGGCTCTCAGGTAGTTCTACTTTCCTAACTAGTGGTTCCACTTGTGTGATATGGGAAAAGGGCATACATTTTCCATTCCCATTCTTTTGATAGCCGCGTGCTCAGTTCTAGTACACGCTGTCACCACAGTCCCAAGCTGTTCTGTTTCTCAGAACTTGCGTGTATTATAAAAACAGTTGGTTGGTTCTCTTCTGGCAGGTGGGTCTGTCGGAAAAGGACCTACAGGCGCTTGGCACGGCCATTACCATGGTAATGCGGGACGGCACAACCATCTCCCTGCCGACCCAGCAGACGGACATGCTCGCCATGGGACACCGCCACATTACCATGGTTACAGGGGAGGGCAAGGAGCTGCAGCAGGTAGGTTACACGCGCGTACTCCTTAGCCCACACTAGGCTAAATGTATGAAGCAGTATTTGCTCTTGCATGTCAATGTTTGTGCTGTAAAGTGGATCATCATGTTTCTGGTGGTTTGTCTTTCATCTCCAGGTTGCCATAGTGACGTCGGAGGGTGTTATGACAGGCGGCTCGCAGGGCTCTGGCCCTACCAGCAGGTGGTGCTGCTGGCCACGGATAACGGCACACCGATTGCCTTTCAGGTCAGTTCATGCACACAGAGGTTAAGAACTTGTCGAGTTGCACTCTTAGCATTATACTGTGTGTGTGGCTGGAGGAGCAGCAGACATCGGAGGAGGCCGTCAGCATGGCGACAGCTGCCATCCAGCAGGGAGGGCTGGTTCGGGACGAGGACACCTCAGAGGGGGGCTGCTGAGACACACCTACCCCCACACCTACCCCCTCGTCCCTGGGTACGACACGGAGCCCGCTCCAACCAGCTCCAGAGCACTCCTGGAGCCCAGCCTCCTGCCACAAACACAGTGTGCGGATCTCAGAACTAATCAGAGAGAGAGAATCCGAGGGCCCGTTGTCATGGAGACTGGGTTAGAATGTTCGGATGTGAGCATGAGCAGATCAATCTTTGTTTGTTTAACCACAATACAGTAGTATACTCATGCTTCTGAGAAGCTGCAGCTCCACTGAAGCTAGCTGAAGTTTAGATTTCACCTCCAATCTTTGTAATCACAATACAATAATCATTTATACAATAACTTTTGGTGTGGTTTTGCAACACTGACTGCAATGATTTTTCCAGGACCAGTACTGTGTACTTCTGTGTCTACTCATCAAGCTCTAAAACTTGGAAGTTTTGCTTTGGAGGACACTCTTAAACAGATGGATTCTTTCACTGATGAATCTGCTGTGAGTGATGCTGTCGGTCTAAATCGTTGAAGAAATGAACAAAATCACAGAGTCCAATATGATATCATGCTGTGCTGTATATCTGGACCTGTGCTGAGGTGTAAATTTGTTAATAAATCGTTGTTTTTGTGTGCGTGTGTTTGTGGTTCTACCAGACAATTTATCTGGGCATTGTCTTTTCACCACCAGGGGTCAGACTCGCACCTAGAATACCCTGAACAATTACCATGTTTTGGAGGAAGTCCTTGATTCAGACAATTGCTGAATCGAAAAGTTTCTTGACTTTATAAACTGTAGAAAAAAAGTACAGGAAAGGGGCTAATTGCTGCTAATTCTTTCCTAAATGTTACACTTTCCTTTGGGGAATAGATTTTTATGGAGTTGTCCTTTCAGAAAGATAAGATTCTTGTCTTTGATTATCTTGACTGATTTGAGTCTCCCCTAATGTGAAGTTTTGTTTGCGGCATCGTGCGCATGTTAAACACAAGACAAAAGCAGTAACGCCCCGTAAAACGTCACAGTACAAACTGCATCTTAAATGTATGTAAAGCTAGCCTTCTACTGATCCTACTGTTAAGGGGTATGGGTAAAGGAAACGAGAGACATGAGTCTTTGAATAGAGTCCGTGACTCTATTCAATGATCATTCGTGTTGTAATGAAACAACTCCAATCATGACAAAAAAAAGTGGGTGGAAAAATCTACTTTGGGATCAAAAATAGATAAAGAGAGAAGACAAAACATGAGGTCTCCATTGAATCTTTGCATTCCACCGCCAGCTGTCTCCACCTTTCATTTGTTATGGGTTGCCAATGTTGAAGCCACACCCACCCTGCATCCTGCCTGCCTCACACAAAGGGGGATGGCCAAGTAACACCCCAGCCCTCTCTCCCCTCCCCAGGATCGGTGCATTCCAGCCCAGCCACGTACCAACCAGTCCCCTCTTTATCACTGGTGGTAGTAGTTGTGGCGTACGGTGGGTGTGGCTTCACCTATTCCAGATAAGACTCACAGTCAAGGACCTGTGTTTACATCTAATGAAAGAAGTCCAGGGGAATATGATAATAAACACTGGGGCTGGAGGCTGGGCTCCTTGAAGAGTTGATTGTCCAGGCCAGGAAAGAGAAGAACTAAACACACAGAGGTATGGTGATCTGGCTCTCATCGCTGTTCACAAGGAGGGCCTTTATCTACACCAGCTCCCACCAGGCAGAACACTTCACAGGAAACCCTTCCTCCACCCCTTCTCTCTTTCCTCTGCTTAGTCGCTCTGTTCTCCCTCGACAACAGCACCTGATTGGCTGGTCGGCTGTGACATCACGCCTCATCGAGACCAACAGCTGCAGCAAGGAAGAGACGGAGGAGGTCGAGAGAGCAGTGGAGAAGGAGTGGAAGTGAAGCGAGAGTGAAAGAGGAGTGAGAAACAGAGTAACTATAGAGATTTGATAAAGAACAACAGAGGAGAGGAACAAAGAAAGACGTAAGAGGAGGATAGGAGAAATATAGAGCGAGGCCAGAGAGATGAGCGCTTTGGACAACCTGCATTTCCTCTCTATTGTGCTCCACCCAGCTCTCCGTGCTCCCTCGCTTTCCGTGTTTATTGTGTTTACTGAGACACGTGTTAGAGCGGCCTTGGCTACATCCTGTCTCGGAGAGAGGAGACTAGAGCCTACGCCTAGCACCAACACACACATACTAACCCTGAAGCCTAGAACCAACACATACTCAAGTCTTAGTCACACACTTTCCCACACACAAACTCCCCGAAACCTAGCACTCAGCAAACCCCCCTCATAGCCTGTAATCATATCCTCTTCAGCTAAATGATGCCAGACCACTGTTTCCTAAAGACTCACTGGTGGGTTGGGGAGGATTCCCTTTGGGTTACAATTTCAGACTACTTTTAGACCTGACTAAACATTGGTTTTGTTGACTTGGTGTCCCAAATGCTTTAGATGGGTCTCAGCACAAAACAATGTGCTCTCCATTGAGCTGGGTGGAGTTAGAAGACCTCTTATCTGTCTTGCTGGGGGCCGATAGGGTGGCTGGCTCTAGCCATAACTTAAAACAATGGACCTCTCCTGTGGTATAATCAGCCGTTATCTTGGTTTACTAATCTGATGAACAGAGACATTCTCAGGAACTGGCTTCCTGCCACAGGTAATCACAATGCAATGCACCCTGGGAAGGAGGTCAAGTTACAACCTGTAACACAGGAGTGGCCCTCTGATGTTGATCTGAATAATATGAACAGGGCCGGTTTAATGCAGGAGCTTACCGAGGCTGAAGCCCCTGGGCCCAGGCCTGTGAGGGGCCCAAGAGGCAGCAAGAAAAGTAATACAAAAATACAGTATATACTGTATTTGATATGAAGTATATCTTTTTATTTTTTTACTGCAACAGCAAACCACAGGAGGATTCAGGAGCCTGCTCTCAATGAGTGCAGACAGCCTACTGCCACCGCTCTGCTAATCATCAGATGGGGGAGGAGAGGAGGGAAGGAGCCCACGTAGGTAACTGTGGGGGCCTGCCATGATTGGGTAACTGATAAATCAAAATAAAGTAAATAAACTGCATAATAAATACATGTGACAGGTCAATTGTGAGTCAGGGGCCCAAGAGGCAAAACATTTAGAGAAAATACATTTTGCCCACTCTCAATGTTCAAAATACACCAGAGAGCATAATTTAGCTATGGAGGACCAATAGTTTAAAAAAAATTTACTGGATAAAAAAATGTCACAAGCGCTAACAGGTAACTGCCAAAATAAAGGAAACACCAACATAAAGTGTCTTAAAAGGGTGTTGGGCACCACGAGCTGCCACAACAGCTTTAGTGTGCCTTGGCATAGATTCTACAAGCGGACCTAAACCATGCCAGGAAAATACACCCACACACAATAAAATAAACTTTGTGTCCCTCATTTACTCAAGTGTTTCCTTTATTTTGGCAGTAACCGGTTGCTTACAGTCTGGAAGGCTGCAATTTGGGCATCATGCGCGCCAAACATATAGCTTGTGGCGTTGTGGCCGTAGACATATACTGAGCAAAAATATAAAAACAACATGTAAGGTATTGGTCCGATGTTTCATGAGCTGAAATAAAAGATCACAGAAATGTTCCAAATGCACAAAAAGAGTATTTGTCAATTTAAAAAATATATAATTTGTTTACATCCCTGTTATTGAGCATTTCTCCTTTGCCAAGATAATCCATCCACCTGACAGGTGTGGTACATCAAGAATTTAATTAAACAACATGATCATTACACAAGTGACCTTGTGCCGAGGACAATAAAAGGCCACTCTAAAATCTTCAGTTTTGTCACACAACACAATGCCACAGATGTCTCTGTTTTGAGGGAGGGTGCAATTGGCATGCTGACTGCAGGAATTGCCAGAGACTTGCATGTTAATTTTTGTACTATAAGCCGCTTCCAATGTGCTTTAGAGAATTTGGCAGTACGTCCAACCGGCCTCACAACCGCAGACCACGTGTAACCACGCCAGCCCAGGACCTCCACATCCGTCTTCTTTACCCGCGGGATCATCTGAGACCAGCCACTCGGACAACCGAAGAATTTCTGCACAAACTGTCAGAAACCGTCTCAGGGAAGCTCATCTGCATGCTCGTCGTCTTCACCATGGCCTTGACATGACTGCAGTTTGGTGTTGTAACCGGACTTCATTGGGCAAATGCTCACCTTTGATGGCCACTGGCACGCTGGAGAAGTGTGCTCTTCACGGACGAATCCCGGTTTCAACTGTAGGTTGTGAACAGAGTGCCCCATGGTGGCGGTGGGGTTATGGTATGGACAGGCATAAGCCACGGACAACGTACACAGTTGCATTTTATCAATGGCAATTTGAATGCACAGAGATACTGTGGTGAGATCCTGAAGCCCATTGTCATGCCATTCATCCGCCGCCATCACGTCATGTTTCAACATGATCAGGCACGGCCCCATGTTTCAAGGATCTGCACACAATACCACAGGCCACAACCAACAGCCTGAAAAAAACTAATCTCCAGGGGCTATGATTTCTTAATCCAGCCCTGGATAGGAATCTGTGTGTTGGAATGACACACACTAACACGTGCAAGATCTCTCATTTACTCACGCCCACGCATGCTGACACACACCCACACAATTCATTTTAGAAAAGGCCTATTGTCACGACTTCCACCGAAGTCGTTTCCTCTCCTTGTTCAGGCGGTGCTCGGCGGTCGGCGTCACCGGTCTTCTAGCCATCGTCGATACACTTTTCATTTTCCATTTGTTTTGTCTTGTTTTCTTACACACCTGGTTTCCATTTCCCTCATTAATTGTTGTGTATGTAACCCTCTGTTCCCCCATGTCCTTGTGTGAAATTGTTTGTTTGTAAGTGCTTGTACTCTATGTTACTGGTGCGCGTCGGGTTTTGTACCCATATAGCTTCTTTTTGTATTGCCGTGGGTTTTGTATTAAACTGCTCCGGCTATTACCTATTTCTGCTCTCCTGCGTCTGACTTCACTGCCACCAGTTCCGCAACCCTTACACCTATCCCCTAGTCCTGTAGGCTTATTCACACCCATGCATTTTTGTGATAGTATGGAAAGGACAACCTAGTCCTTAGGGGCTACTTCTTTATGACTGACTAGTCAAGGCAAATCAATGCAAAACATGGGTCCTAATAAACTACTGTTGGTCAAGCTGATGGTTCATCATGCTACCTCATTTACCCCACATCATGACCTCTATTGTCTGTGAACGGCGCCTTGTCCTCAGGATGTTAACACACACATACTCTCAAGAGTAGTTTTACTGTTGTTTTGGGTCACCCCAGAGGTCTGGTTTTGATCCTATCACCCAGACCCGTTTAGCTGAGAACAGCTCGGGGGGGGGGGGGGGGGGGGGGGGGGGGGGGTTTGCCTGGCTACCCAAACTCCTTGCTCCGGTCAAACGCTACATCACGCCCGCAGACGTTAGTGTCTGGATCCGAGTACCTCCCCGAAGATTTCTAGAACGCAAACACATTCTGACTGTTCTGACTGGTCCCAGAAACCGATGGGTAGGGCCAGAGCCAGAACACACGTGGGTAAAGTGCCATTTTGAAAATTCGTAATACTTTGATACTCTGATGGGTTACAGATGTTCCCGTTGCTGATGACTTTGATTTGTACAACACCCCTCATTTTAACGTCTCCACAAACGACTTCAGCGATGGCAGTCTCAGACTGAAGTATGTAGCGAACATAGAGCAGCGTAATTCTTCAGTTTTAGTCGTCAGAGAGGAGGGAGAAAATCAACACAACTTGGGGGAATGTATCCGTAGACCATTCTATTCACTTTAAATCTAAATCCAAGGCCCTGCTAAGTACTGTGTGTTGGCACACATCTTGTCTCCATTCTGCTGGCTTATTATAGTTTAGCGGTGGGTCTAAACCTAGGCGGTTGCTCCCAACGCTGGGGCTGTTATCAGGCTTATCAGGGCCAGTGAGGAGAGGAGGGCGTGGGTGTGGTGGCAGGGCCAGTAGTAAGGCCCACTTTTAAGTGGAGTAGTGTTTGTTTTTCAAACACTCAACATGCCTGTTTTCCGTAAGGTTCCTATAAATGTTTTAGGTTCCCCATCCCCCTGTCCTCCCTATCAACACGGAGACAATCTGTCCACCACACACAAGTGCGGCCACATGCATACACGCACAGACTCAAAACACAGACACACATCAGCAGTGGGCTGACCCATCATTGAATGGTCAAGGTACCCAGCATGCTTTGCAAGTGTTTGTTTTAACATTTCCATTTTGATCATTCAGCAGACACTCGTGTCCAGAGCGACTTACAGTCAATGCGTTCAACTAAGGTCGATAAACAACAACATATCACAGTCATAGCAAGAAAATAAAAATCTGTAACCTTGACTGAGAAGATTATTGTATTTGAAGTGATCTGTTGGTTTATTCTACAGGTTTGACTACTTTGCTGACAGGTTTAAAGCTTTTAAAAAAGCTAATATAAGTGCATGTGCAAGATGGGAGTAATAATATATATTCTGTTGCAATCTTAAATTGGCTCCTCTTTCCTTGAAAAATGATGAATGTGATATAATGAAAATGTATGTGCAATTGAAATTTGGCTAAAAAATATGTATTTTCAATGTCGGTAAATGACATATTTTCAACGTCCGGAAAATATGTATTTTTGGCGTTTGAAAAATACAAGTGAAGGTGTCTGAATATTTTTCCGAATGCACTGTGTACACTGAGTGTACAAAACATTAGGAACACCTGCTCTTTCCATGACATAGACTGACCAGGTGAATCCAGGTGAAATCTATGATCACCTTATTGATGTCACTTGTTGAATCCACTTCAATCAGTGTAGATGAAGGAGAGGAAACAGGTTCAAGAAGGATTTTTAAGCCTTGAGACAATTGAGACATGGATTGTGTATGTGTGCCATTCAGAGGGTGAATGGACAAGACAAAATATTGAAGTGCCTTTGAATGGGGTATGCTAGTAGGTGCCAGGTGCACGGATTTGAGTGTGTCTAGAACAGCAACGCTGTTGGGTTTTTCACGCTCAACAGTTTCCCATGTGTATCAAGTGGGGGTTGTTTTGGGATGGAGAGATCAGGGGGGACCTGGGAGGTTGTTATGGGGGAAGACCGGGGGAGGGGCTGGAGAGGATATGGCTGCGGTCTGGGAGGGGGTGGGCCACAAGCCCCTGTGTGTGTGTGCGTGTGTGCGTGTGTGCGTGCATGCATGCGTGCGTGCGTGCGTGCGTGTGGATTTATTCAGACAGCTGCCCCTGGATTGGGTCGAGTTCACGGCATCCACAGGGAACAATTTAGGCTTTGTGAGGTGAGGGGGCTGGGGGGAGTGGATGGTGGGGAATTCAGGGGTTGAGAAAGAAGAGGGGGACACGGTCAGAGGGAGAGTTGGTAAACAGCTGCTAAAAGACTCACGGTACCCATAAAACTCCCCCTGTCCTTTTAAATTCTCACCTTTGCAGCTTTACTGTGACCTATTTACTGGAGTTTACTGCTGTTTGACTAGTGTTTCCCTGTTCTAGTGGGATTGACTTTAAAGCCACGGGTAGCTGCTAGGGTGACTCAGGACCATGAAACTAACAAGAGACCACGGGTGTGTTCAGTGAGGTGAAACGTTCTGTTCATATCTCTTCTACACAATGCATTTCTATATGAACGTTCTGCAATATGAGAGGAACAGTCCAACAAGTTTACCACTGAGACTCATAGAGAATCAACTCTCAGAGGTAACAGGGACAGAGCTAACGGTAATGTATTTTGATTCATATTCAAACCATCTCACTCAATCGTTACTCATTATCATCACTTAGAGAATCAAAGACGAAGCAAATGTCCGATCTAATCTGCGGTTGTTTGTATGTT
The DNA here is from genome assembly GCF_901001165.1 of Salmo trutta. NCBI lineage: Eukaryota > Metazoa > Chordata > Actinopteri > Salmoniformes > Salmonidae > Salmo > Salmo trutta. The sequence continues at coordinate 43,707,451 of NC_042970.1, forward strand.
TGTAGTCTGGGTTGGGTTTTGTGAGATGAGTGATATAACATCAATTCTCTGATAGAGAAGAAACATATAGAGGTTTAGAGAAAACAACAAACAATCGAGTTATGCTCCTACACTTTTGTTCTTTACAGCACAAAGATAAAAAACATGGGTCATCACTAGACAGATAGGAGAGAGTTGTGGTGATACTGTGGCTTTGTGTCCTACAAGTGTTTGGTTCTTTACAGTAAAACTCCAGTAGAAACAATAAAAAAACTTCCATAAAAGTTCAAACCTGCATTTTTTACAGTTAACAACCCCCAGCTTCCCTCCATAGGGACTTCCCCCAGTTAGCAGCACAGCTACGTCTCAGTTCCCTTCCCCATTTTGATAATGGGCTACATGACAACAGTGGTGTAAAGTAAAAACTTTTTGAAGTATTATTTAAGTAGTTTTTCGGGTTATCTGTACTTTACTATTTATGTTTTTGACAACTTTTACTTTTACTCCACCACAATCCTAAAGAAAAGAATGTACGTTTTACTCCACACATTTTCCCTGACACCCAAAAGTACTCTTTACATTTTGAATGCTTAGTAGGACAGGAAAATGATCCAATTCACGCACTTGTCAAGAGAACATCCCTGGTCTGTCATCCCTACTGCCTCTGACCTGGCAGTAGGGATGATTTATAGCACTTACTTTTACTTTTGACACTTAAGTATATTTAAAAACTAAATACTTTTAGACTTTTTCTCAAATATTATTTTACAGGGTGACTCACTTTTATTTGAGTAATTTTTCTATAAAGCTATCTTTACTTTTACTCAAGTATGACAATTGGGTACTTTTTCCAGCACTGCAGGAGAAATGAGACAGGTGGGCGAAAGAAACAGAGGCAGCATGGTTTCACATAAGATGTAATGAGTGCGTGGGAGAGGAAAGGAGAATAGAGAATGAAAATGAGAAGGTTATTGAGCGGCACCTCTAGTATGTTTCTCTCACACGTAGCAGAATAGACAGGATCTATTGTAACGTATTGGGCCGGGAGGTAAACCAGTAAATTTACACTGTGTGGAGAATCATCTTTCACACTGACATCAAATGGTCTCTGAGGAGATGGGTCACCGAGGAAGGATCTTTGGTTGTCATTACAGTCAACCGTGGTCATACGACTCTCATAATCTCTCATGCTCTATCTTCCACTTCAGCCAATGGCCTCCTTACAGTTTCTGTTGTGATGGTCTGGGGGGGGGGGGGGGGGGGGGGGGTTGTGTGCAGAATGGGGAATGAAGCCTGAGCTGAGGCACTGGCAGCCTCAGGACAGGGAAGGGTAGCATGGAGGTGAATGGGAGAGATGAATGAGAAAGAGAGAGAGAGAGAGAAAAAAAGCTTTGAGATCCTATAGCTTAGGGATTCTAAATGAATATTTTTTTCATGGGGGAACCTAACTACATGTGGGGACTCCTCTGTCAAAGAACCTATTGAATCTCTATTTCACTGGGGTAAGAAGAGACACACTAGCATTACTGTTTACCATCTCTCTACTTCTATAAGTGACTTTCAGCAGCACTGTAGCATGAAGAAGCAGTTTCACTTTGTTGTGGGAATGAAGTGAGTCTCACAGAGAAACAGAGACAGAGACAGGGAGATAGAAATAGAGACAAAGACATAGACAGGGAGATAGAAATAGAGACAGAGACCGATAGAGAAGCAATTAGAGAAAGACGCAAGAAACCTGCCAGGATGCCACCATCGACCAATGAGAAAGCAGACAGGTCTATAAACTTAGGGCTCTATTCAGTCCGCATTGTGAATGTTCAGCTTTACAGTGTGATTGAAATGTAAAGGCAATGTTCCCGCTTTAGCAGAGACTGCACTCACGTAAACGCTCAAACGCACGATCAGAAAGTTTCTAACGAGGAATCAGATTGAATAGAGTTCTACGTTTGACTGGCCCCAGCAGCCCCTACAGGTCAGAGATCATCCATTCTTTGTCATTGGGCCCTGAGAGAGTGAGAGACAGGCTGGGGGAACGAGAGGGGAAAGGAGGGCATGGATCCATTATACACATGACAGGGGAGACTGGGGGTTTTGTTTAGGGAATGACCTCAAATGTACACACTCATAATCATGTTATCATGTATATTATGTATATACTGCTATTTCTATTGTTTAATTACCATTTTCATAATTTTATTTCACTAGTCCTGCGTGGTGGTACTCGAACGCTAAGATTTCTACTGTACCCTGCAATCACACCTGCAACCCTGTACATGTGACAGTTAAACACTCAATGTGAATCTGAATCATTCTGGCCAACATACAATAGGAAACAGTGTCATATTCTTGGCCGTTCGCACCCGAAACCTTTATTTATTTATTTTTTACGTGTGGTTAGGGGGCGTTCGCGGGTAACTTGAGATGCAGTTTCCTCAATAGAATGTCCTAACAAAGTTAGATAAGAGGGTGGAAGAAAGAGAGGGTGGGAGAGAAGAGAGAGAGAGATGTGACTCCACCCATCTTGTCCCAACTACGGCCCAACACAAACAACAAACTGACTAGAATTGTCAAATGAGCACACACATACTGCACTAGTACACGATTCCAATTTGTGTTTACTTTTCAAAATGTGAGAGTTCAGTTGTCATATGAATAGATATTAGACTGGCTGTCAGTTTGAACATTGATGCTCCACATTTATCTTTTTATGGTCTCTCCTATCTGGTGTATGTTCTGGGAGACTGTACTTATCAGTCTGGCCTGAGAGACTCTGTCAACGCCACACACACACACACAAACACACACACTTATTCCCATGAGGATACAGTATCACTGTGGCCCAAGTGTGACAGGCAGACTATTCTCTCTCTGTCTCTTTCACACACACTCAAGCATACACACACATCCACGCACGCACGCGCAGTGCCCGTTTGACTCTGTCCGGTGTGTTGCAGACAGAGGGCCCCCACTGACGTCCACTCTGTCTGTCTCTCTGTAGCAACCAAGAGTACAACGTCACAAACTATTCCGCCTATCTTTAACCTTTACCTTGTACTTCAGGGCGAATGCAGACAAAGGGAACCATGGTGAACCTCAATCTGCAAACTCAGCACCTGGCAAAAGAGAGACTGCGACGGTGTTTGTTCAGTTTATGGGCCAGTTTTACAACACAGCAGGCCAAATCCTCAGGCTACTTTAGACAGGGAACATGTTGTTAGGTTGGCATAAGCACTATTATAGGAGCAAAATGTCCATTATGGCAAGTGTTATATGAAGTACATTTTTGGGTCACTGTGTCACTCTTAACCACCTGTCTACCTCCCAAGGGCCAAAGAGGATCCTGCGTCAGGGAAGCAGAATTTCCCTGGATAGTTACCATAGTTAGCTTTGCATACTGCTATCTTAACTGGGTCTCATTTAGAGTGCGCTTTGCCTGTGTGCTCCTAAGACACGGAGTGGCAGCTTTACACAGTCTTGATTGGGTGACGAAGAGAAGAGACGACAGTGAGGAGTGTGGTTTGCGAGACGTGACCTAAGACGAAGCACGGTGATCTACATGTATGTAGGATTGGAGGGTCTCCTTTCCTCTACAATCTAGATCGAGGGAGAAATGTGAATCGTGTGTGTGCGTGCGTGCGTGCGTGGGTGCATGTGATAGGTCTGAATTGAGGTGGAATCTACACTGTTTCAACAGACAGAGAATCCCTCCATTTATGTCTCTGACATATCCCTCTGCTTTATCTATGCCCCGCCAATCACACTGTGATGTCAATAAAGTGGCCCCATGTTGAGCCTCGCACCCACACCGTGTTTACACACATCACCTTACCTCCCATTATATCCTCCTTCACACCCTACTTTATGATGAGACTCTAACTGGATCACACACACAACCGAGAGCAGACACAAACACAGACACTCAGTGGTGTCCTCTAAGCAGACACAAAGACACAACTCGGTAAATAACAACATGCACACATTGGTCTACAGTGACACAATCCTGAAGCGAGCACACAGGTACTAGTCAGACACCAAAAGACAGACAGAGCGACAGAAACAGACAGACTCTGGGTAATAAACTACCCCCTCTGTGCTCCACCCTAACACTTACATCTTGTTTACCCACTTCCAGTTATATCCCTCTTCACACCATTTCACTCACTGTTTTGTATGCACCCACACATAAATGCTCCCTTCCCCCACACACAACCAATACGCTGTAAATAATAAGGTAGAGATCAACTCTTAGAAAGTATCTGATTGTCCATATTTTCTGAGAGTTATGGTGCGTATGTTGTAGTATGTCTTTTGAATCTGAAATTAGAGATTGACATAGTTACAAATGTGACTGTTGTACTGATTGACGGCTTAAGAGTTAACTCAATAAAAGAAAACTGAAGCACTTTGACAGTTAGCGATTTACTTTGTAGCTGCAGAGGCTCAGACCAACATAAAAGCAGCAGGCAAACTTCTCGAAACGTCTGCTCTCAGACATCTACACATCAGTAGGATTCCTTCAAAGGCATAAATTGCACCGATTCCACTCCTCTGTTCCTCTGCTCAACTACTCCCCTTCCTCACCCTCTTTCTCTCTCTCTCCCCCTCAGTCAAAGCAGAGTAATCCACCACAGGTACATGTCGCTGCATGAAAAGTTCTGTCGACCTCACGGGCCTCTGTAACAGTGAGAGGAAGACAGGAGGGCTGAGGGGGTCCGCTGAGCTGAAAGAGGCCTTTTGCTGTCTGTTTAGTGCTGGAGGGGTGAGGAGGGTGGGGTGGGGGGGGGGGGTTGTGGACAGATGGTACTATGGCTACTGTGAGAGGGGGGAGCCAGGGATAGAGCCGGGGAGCGAGGCATGCCTCTTTTATTGTCCCCCCCCCCCTCCCCCCTATCTCCCCCAGGTTTCACAAACACCCTCTCCTGAAAGGCCCAGCGATGCGATGCCAATTTGGGACCTGTAAGGTTCTATCTGACATGTTAGTCAAAAATGATAGAGTTGCTCTTTAGGTGGTCCTTTACATGTGCGATATGTCAGAGTTTTGAAAAATAAAATGTATGATGAAAAGAAATGACAAATCTGAAAGTTATATCTGTGTAAACACCTTTTAACTTGGTGCTAAAAGGTTCTACATGCAATCCAATCCCAAATAATACTATATAAGGTCTTATTGAGTCCTGACGAGGAAGAGATCACAAGACAGTTCTGAGATCTGGGACTTAAAAAATACTCATCTCAAAACTATACATTTCGCAGAGAGAACCTTGCTGTCCTAAATCCTTGATTATTCATATCATAGGTTCTGCTCAGAAGAAAGGGAATAATGTAAGCTCTTTATGGTAAAAACAAATAAATACAGGTACCTTAGAGCATATTTGAGGCCCTTAGGAGAAGCATTGCTGTTTTTGCCTACAAAAACCTCCATGGAAGGGGTATTTCACTAAAATTACAAACTTACCAAATTTTGTTGATAACTAGCAAGTACTTTACTGACTTTGGGTGTCAGAGACCAGACAAATATATCAGTTTACTCATCCAGAGCTAGCCTTTACTCATCCAGAACTAGGCTTCAGCAATTTTGTTAGTTATCCATAGGATATAGTCCATTTGAAATTTTAGGGAACTATCACTTTAACAAATCTGTGATGAACATGACTTAATATATTTGATGATGTGATTAGAAAGAAGGAAGGTTATTCTCTTTATTTAATCATTAAATGTCTGTACTATTCCATTGAAATTGAAATAATTGTAACATTCTATGCCAGATAGAAACTTTTGACTGAACCCAGATTTCTGCTATTGCACCCCCCCAAAAAAATGTTTTTCAAATAACTTTTGATACTCTACACTTTAGGTTAAGATTATGAAAGAAGAATTCACTACATAACAGTTCTGAGATCTGGGATGTGAAAACTAATGCTCAATATCTGAGAACAATGCCATGCGCAGATGGTTCAAAGGTCTCAAATTGTCTTGCTAGCGTGCTGCAAGGGGTCCATCCCTCACCCCTCCTGGTTCAGCAGAGGGAGAAGAAAGCGGTAACAGAGATGGATGAGGAAGTGGGTAGACAAACCTCCTTTCCAGTCTTTTAAGCCTTGTTCACACTGCAGGCCTTAATTCTCAAATCAGTTTTGTTTTTCAAATCCGTTTTGGAATACTCACTGTCCAAACAGCAAGTTACAAGTGACCAAATCAGATTTGTGTGTGTTCAGACAGCAGTCATTTGCTGACATGGCTACGCTAGTTGTCATAGGTGTATGCGCAGTTGTGTAGACTGATTGGTGGTGGTGCTTGTGATTCCTATCACTCAGAAGTTGTAGCAAGCTAGGGTGACAACAATGCCTGCAATGGACATTTCCCAATTACTTTTAAATGTTCAAAATGATAGTGTAAGAACACTTTTAAAGCCTCACAGGATAAGATTATCCAACTTTCAAAACAAGTATTTTTTGGGCTAGCCACAGCCGTCAACTAGCTAGCTAGTTAGCTTTCTAGCGCATTCACTAATTTGTTTGTAAACAATTAACAAGCTAGTTATCTACCACATGTTCTTGTCAAACTATCAACAGAGTAGCTAGCGAGCAACAAGCTATGCCAAATAACAGTCTAAAAACCACTCAAGGGCAAATAAATCATATATGACCATTCAGACACAAGTCACTTGGCCAGGAATCAGATTTGTATCTGACTTCAAACCATCTATGACGGTGGTTTGAAATATCCTATTCCATGTGCTTTTTGGCTGTTCAGACTACAGGAAAAAGAACAGATTCGAATCAGATATGCAAACAATTGGGATTTAAGTCACTTCCAACTGCCAATGTGAGCAAGGCTTAAGAGAGCTGCATTCTGGTATTTTCTCCCCCTCTCTGCTGCTGGGTTTTAGGGGCACAGAGGAGGAGAGCGAGGAGGGCCAGGTGACTATGACTGCCCCTCAGAGAGGAAGGTTCAGGGGTTTCTTATGGAAATGGAACCACTGCAGGGCTTCTTTCTCTCTGTGTGTGCTAAACATGTTACTGGAGATCACAACAGAGCCCTGCTCCTCTGATACCAGTCCCTTCCTGTTCCATCTGTGTGTGTATTATGTTCATAATTACTTGAGGTAAAATGTCCCTGAATGTTGGCCTTCATTGTGTTGTATGACTCACATTGTTACATAAACAAGTGGCAGAAAACAAATGAAGTTTTTTGTTGTCTGGGCAGGTCAACTCAAAATGATTTTTTGCTAAAAAGTTTGAAATGAAAAGGTAAAAGCATTTCAGACAAGGGAGTGCCAGCGTGACCAGAAATAAGCCATAGGGAACCAGGACATACCCTCATAGTCCTTTATTTTATAGTACTTACCCCCACACAACCAACCTGAGGGCACCTTTACCAATACAGGTTTAGAAAACATTACTTCAGTCTGTAGATCTTTCGGCTGTGTTGTGATTTCCAACACTGTTTAGCCTGGTGTTTAGGGTCAAACAGGCCTCTCCATTCCTAGAAGGTAGGATTGTTGATTCAAGACTGCCGCTTTCCCCTAACAAATGTGCATGTTCACACAAACACCCTCTGAAGGGTTTGACAGAAATTAAGGCTGCACAAACACATGCAGGGAGGCTGGGTTCATAATGTAACTTGACACATTCTCCCAGGACACAGAGGTGTAGTCATTATGCAGATTCAGTTGCAGGTTTCTTAAAAACAGAGGGACATACCCAAATTTGTCCAATAGAAATGCATATTAAAAAGACATTCCACCTAATGATTACATCCAGGAAAGTGCTGATAGATCCCTCTGTGGCTGGTGTAGAGCATGTCCAGACAGAGGTGTGCCCTTAAGCCAAGCCAATGCTGGAGGCACAGACAAGCCTGGTCCTGAGAGTGAACACAACAGAAAGTGATAAACGCACCACTCATACAAACCCCTAGGCCACTTATGCCAACTAGACCTGAAAGGATCAAAAGGGTGTAATGGTCCTGCCCTATGGTTAGGCGCTGTTTTTTGCCAAATACTATCCAAGCCTTTCAGATCAACACACGGACTTAGAGTAGAGGCGGGGTGCATCCTGAGTGGCACAGCATCTCAGTGCAAAAGGTCTCACTACAGTCTCTGGTTCAAATCCAGGCTGTATCACAGCCAGCCGTGGTTGGGAGCCCCATATTGCGGCGCACAATTGGCCCAGCGTTATTCAGGTTGCCTTCATTGTAGACTGTTCTTAACTGGTTAAATTAAAAGTGTAGTGTTGACAGGTTCCCTTGGGTCACAAAATAGATCCCTTACAAATGTGCTACAGGTGCAAAGCTGTGTTGATTAGGAACACTCAAATGTAAATTGAACCGACCACAGCAAGAGACAATCTGAATTCATAAAGGTTTATTGTAATAAAATTGTGACAAACTGTACAAATATTTATAGATGCACAAAAGTCATTTAAAATAGTTACTTTAAACGCTTACTGTGCTTCAAATAGCTTACAAACTATATCCTTCCCCTGTCTAGAACAGTAAGCAATGGTGAGCTGCTCAACAGCTCGGTAGGAAGAAGAGGATGCTACAGAGGGCACCACACTACCTGGCGGTGCTAGACGTTAAAATGACGCCAACAACCACCTCACAGCTTATTCTACCTGGGGGGGGGGGGGGAAATAACAGAAGACTTCCCAACAAAAAAATTCACAATAGTGAAATATTAAAATCCTAACCCCTTTTTGAACATGTTGACAGTATAAGCCATTTTAGATTTTTAATGTTAAGTCTACTGGGATGCAAGAGGTGAAATTAGTATGCCGTTTGTTGAGATTGACATACTCCACTTTCTCTGAACACTGACTATTGCGAAAAAAGGATCTATGAAAGTTAGGCAGTATTCCTCAAAGGTGTTTGGGCAGAAGACGTCACATTAAGGCAGTAAAACCTTTTAGAGGCAGCTCTTTTTGCAACTGGGAAGTCAGCCATTTTGTCATGAGTCTTTGATTTCAGGGCACAGATAGGTGACGTGGTCCCGTATGATTCAAACCAGCAGTGAACTGAATTATAAAACCACATTTTTGTAAATGTATATGTTACTGAACAAATACTTAACTCCAGTTATACAATTGCTTTAGTTTACATTTGTGGGAAGTGGCGTGAAGTATTATTACACCATGAGAAACTAGTGTCAGAATCCCAGCGATGTTGTGTTTACACTTAATAAAGCCCATGCTTGCATGTAGTGTGCTAATACCACAGGATATAAGCACACTACATACTGAGAGTCCCAGCAGTGCAATTAGAGCCTATGGGCTGGTAGTCAAACATTCAAAAGTGCTACCCAACGCTCTAACAAATACCAGGTGCTTTTAGAATACGCAAATTCAATTAAATAAGCAATCAAGTTAATTTAATAGGGGGAAACACTATGAAATGAAGATACAAAAAGGATCACTGTGGGTGGTCAATGGCCTTCACACCGACGCTGTTCGGCGTCACGGTAGTGCCTGAACCCCACTAGCTCGAGACAGTCATCAGGTAGTTCTTCGGCGGGCTAGTGCGGCCACCGATCAGAAACTGATTCTTGCAGTTGTGTGTGGGGTCAGGGCTAGGGGCTGCTGCGGGCGCTAGGGACTCTGCCTCATAGAGGACACAGATGGAGCCATCCTCCCCAATGCGGTAAGAGACTTCAAAAGGGTCCACCCAGAGTGTCAGCTCCCGGGGAAGGAGGGCAAAGAGCTGATCGCTAGTAAGTCCGATCCGACCAGCAGCCCTGCCAATGATTGGGTCCATTTCATGATTCATTCTGATGCAGCGGTAGCCGGAGCCCTTCTGTGGTCTGTCAGGGAACCAGTGGTTTTGGTAGTGCTCTGAAGAGAAAATGTTCAGACAGGGACACGAAATTAGAAGTCAACGTGCGGCTTTGAAAACAAAGCCCCAGACAATAAAACTTGACAGTAGATGCTAGCAATAGACAAGTCAACCTCAAGAGTTTGAATTACTGATATGGGATACTACTACCTACCAACTTTTGCCGACATCGCTCGCAGAACCAAATATAGCTATGCTCGAGAATAGACAGTTGGTCGATCCTTCGATTGGGCCTAGTTACTAGTATAGTCTCGAGACAAGCTTACCTAGGCTAACGAGAATTTGCTGCCTTGCAAAAACAGCAAAGCCATTCGACAAAACATCGTTAAAACGACACTTAAACAGGTTCGCTTTGTATTTAAACATTATCTAATATAGGTAGAGAACTTGGCTGACATTAAGTATTATCAAGTCAGTCGATAAAACAAGATAGAAAGCGAATGTTCGCTAGCTAACGTCAGTTGAACAGACAAAGGCTAGCTAACGTTAGCTAGGTTGACGCTAGTAAACAAGCAACCCGTTTGTATAGGAAGCCATTTCGACATGAACTTTATTACCGGGCAAATTTGTTTTTATAGGAAATGGCTAACCAAATTACCTGATAATGACTGTTGGAGACAATCTCTGAAATCATGGAGTTGATGTTCGCTCAGGAAGCCTCTTGTTCTCAATAGCCTGGAAACAAAGGTCGCTGCGGCCGTTACTTCAGGGCCTATTTCACTTCTAGAGGAGTACACTTGGTTCATTTTGCCCGCAAAAATAGTTATTTCAGCTTTTGGAAAATAAGACGTTTTTTTCCGACAGGAATGCAGTGTGAAACAGAGGTGCCGTAAACTAACGTTGGCTAGCTAGCTGAAAAAGCTATGCGGGCTTCACTCCAGTCCAGGGCGAATCCTTCAGTAAATGGAATTTTCAAGTCAGAAGCAGTAATATCAACGCAACAAGTTGGCTCTGGCCAACGTAACAATCAGCATTCTTCAGCCAAAATAATGGTTCGCTTGATGTTGTGGCCTCTCAAATTGCACTTCCAAGTTCTCTTTGTGCCTACATCACGGTTTGTGGCCTCTTTTTATCAAGGGACGAGAAAAGATGACGTCACTTAAGTGTCCTTTTTGAGTGATTGGCATTTTAACCAATGGAATTCACAGAGAAAGCGCACACACTGTGCGATGTGATTGGTTCACACCGTGGAAAACAATCCGAGAGCGTGGTGGGATTAACATACAAATAGGGTTCCGTCCAACACCAAATATAGAAACTGACGTCAAACCCTGCTAGAAAAGTATTTGTGACGACAGTACGATAAAAAAACACCCCTTACCGTAAATTTCAAACGAGAACATTTATGTTTTTCTCGTCTATGGATTTTCCACTACACTAACTACCGTCTTTAACAACCATTGGCATCAACTCAAAATATGTTTGAGGACTAAATAGTTATTGTTTAAACTTTGCAGATACAGTAAACACGCTACACCAGGAAGAAAAGCTGCGAGAGAAGTTATTCGATCCCCTTCAGCCAAGTGAAATGAACACACTGTTATTGACAAAAACATTAATCCCAAGTATGCATCCAAGTATTAACCACAACATATTTAATTTAATCAATGCCAACACAATTTTATGTGGTGAAATACTTTCTCGGCTGCGGGGGACAAACTGTTAAATCACAGCGTTCAAGTGTGTGGCGTTGTGATTCCGTTCCGCTGGCGCTACTTCAGTGACATCTGGTGGTTGGAAATTGAAATAGAACTGTGCAGTTTTGCCCATCAGTGAACTGTAGTCAGTGTAGACCGATTTTAGAAAACACATCACAATGTGAACATGTTGGCTATATAAGAAATCCATTCTCAACAGGAGCAGTAGGCCTCAGATCAAACACTTTCTGTTATTTGCCATCTGGTTTGCTCTTTGGCCTTTTGACCTTTCCTAGGCCTTTTGACCTGGCCATTAGTATCATGGTGTTCAGGTTAGATTTTTTTTGGTGGGGTGGGGGGTGGGGGGGATAAGATCCATATCTAGTTCTCCAGAGCCACTGAGATTTATTTTCTCTTGTGGCCGACTGCCTGTTGCTTAAATGCCACAACCACATGCTTGACCTGCTTGTCTGAATAGCAAATGAACTTTAGCATTTATGCTCACACAGCAAAGGCCACAGCAGCTCCTGAGGTTGTGTGTATGTGATTGGTCTTCTCGCTCAGGATAAGCACATGGCTGGTTTCTGGTCCATTGCAAATTGAAGAGTTCAACCCCACAGGCTTAATATTTACATTTCTGATCCTGTGGGTTTAGATCAGGGATTGGCAACTGGTAGCCCCCCTTTTGTAGACCCACGGATCAATGTACTTACTGTTTGTTGAGAGCCAGAATAGAAGAATATACAAGGTGCAATTTGTCTTAAAACTTGTATGAAAGTGAGGGAGGTAATTGGTTGCTCAGTTTCAATGGTTATGACACCTCTGATGTTGTCGCCTGTCTCGACAAGACAATGACCATAGATACCATAACAGAGTGACCCCTGGCCTGGCTAGACTCCAGCCACTGTCTATGGTCCATCTAGAAGGGATCGTCAGTTAGTGTTTCAGCAGAAGCCCATGATGTTTCATGAGGGTATTATGACACCCTTCCTAAATGTTATGCTATATTTGGATGGGATGATGTCACTGTCGCAGTAATGGAAGGCTTCAAGCACAGAACCCCCTCACCATGGCAACACCAGAATGATTTTCAGCCCAAAGTTTTTTTTTCTTTTTTTCCCTTTTTGATGTGATCTGCTGTTGGTTTTCTTGTAACTTTTCACTCCATATGTGTAGTTTATTCCTCTCATTTTGTGTGTGTTTGTAGCTGGGTGTGTGAATGCAAACGGCTGCCTGTATGATTGCCTTTTTTTGTGTGAAATAGGAAATCTGAATATCCTTCTATTTCTTTTATTCAGAGCAGTATATGATAACTCCAGCATGTTATAATAAGTCCATGCCAAATATCTTGTATGACTCCAGTCTGTATCTCTTAAGTTTAAGCAGTTTTGCTTTGATTTTTGATTTGATTACTTTATGCATGAAAGGTACTGTATCACTTGTCAAGTGTATGAAAGCTGTGAAAAGTCTCTCCTGCCTCGAGCTAGTCACACACGTCCTAACCATCTTATTACTGTATTAATCAGTCTCTAATAAATGTGCTGCCTGGGAATGTTCCTGGAGCTGAGGATCTGCTCTCCGGTGCAGGACAGACAGGTGATGGTCTTCGACTGCAGCTGCTGCACTCAACAAGCCAAGAGCAGAGATAATATTAAATAAATCTGACAGACTCGGACGTTGGCTGGATGGCTTGTGAAAACAGTGCATTCCAATCATCAATGGCATTCGAAATCAAATCCTACCGTATTCAAAAAGTATTGAAAGGATCTCCACACACTTTACGAATGAAAATGGAAAGGAAAAGGAAAAAATACTGTTCATATTGTACAGTACATGTAGGCCTGTAGTGATAGATGCCTGAGGAGAGAGAGGCTGTGTTGGAGTGTGATGGACAGATGGATAGAGTCAGAGTCATCACATCGGACTGACTCCTAGCAAGCCATCTGGCCCTCAGGACCCCACTCTCCCCACCCAGACTCAGTTCTGAACTCCACAGAGAGAGACAAAAACGTGTCCTGTTTGACGCAAAATGAACTAATGGAACCAACCATGCTAATGGGACTTTTCTCTTGCCTTGCATGTTGGTCTATTGGAAGTGGAACACAGCTGTAGGTAGAAGTAGCCTGTAGCTACAGATTTAGGTTCATCCCTGTCTGATTAGTTGAATCAGGTGTGTTTGTGCTTGTATTGCCTATAATTCAGGAACTCGTGCTACCCAGGTGTTGTGTACTATGAATGAGTTCCTGCTGCCTCAGGGCCACTTCCTGTTCTGATTGAGTGACCTTTGATACCTGCGCAGTGTGGGCAGCATGGAGCCACCTACAGGCGGAGGCTGACTCCGTACTCTGGAGCCTCAGGTGATGTCTGTTCTCACACATTATGGCATGGTCACGGGCTCTACCCACACATATACACACATGCACATTGACACGCACACACAAATGCACACACATATACACTTACTCACACATACATTCACAGAGCCACAGAGCCACGCACATATAACAACATATAAGCACTCACATACACACATGCACAAATGCATGGACGTAAGCATTCACATACACACCCACACATGAAAGCATACTCACACACCCCTTAGCATTTCTCCTAGCTCATCTGATGAGAGCTGACATCTCCCTCAATCCCCGTCGTGTTTGCCATCCACGACATATCTCTCTTTCTCATTCTCTCTGCCTCTTTTTCTCTATTCCTCTCTCTCCCGCTCTTCTTCCATCTCAGCTTCTGTTTCTCTCTCCCTCTCTTCACTCTTTCTCTGCCACTCTCTCTACTTCTCTCTCTCTCTCTCACACACACACACACTATCCCCCTCCCTCCCACCTCTATGTGTGTATTTCTCAAAAAAAGATGTGTTGCACTCAGCCATGAGAGAGAAGCTCAGCCATGTGAGAGAAGCCCAGCCATGTGAGAGAAGCTCAGGTTTTCAATCAAAATTCTATTGGTCTTCTCGCAGGATAAGCACATGGCTGGTTTCTGGTCCATTGCAAATTGAAGAGTTCAAACCCACAGGCTTAATATTTACATTTCTGATCCTGTGGGTTTAGATCAGGGATGGCCAACTGGTAGCCCCCCTTTTGTAGACCCACGGATCAATGTACTTACTGTTTGTTGAGAGCCAGAATAGAAGAATATACAAGGTGCAATTTCGAAATGTGGTTGTGCATCAGCAGTTTTTCTCTTGTGATGTCAGTCACTGACAGTCACTCAATTAGCCATGTTGGCTAAATGTGTAGAATTGCAGGAAATTAGCTTTAAAACAGTAAACATTCCTCTCCACACCATGGCAAAATGGGTAGAATTGCAAGAAATTACCTGTAAATGCATTTTTTTCTCTCCACCCCATGGCAAAATTTGTAGAATTGCATGTAATTTGTTTTAAAATTGCAAAGTTGTCTCTCTGCCCCATGGCAAAATGTTTAGAATTGCAGAAAACTTGCTCTACAGGTTCAATGCAGCCAGCTATCTAACTTGTAGTAATCATGGTTGAATTACCGACAGATATCAGATATCATATTAAAAACTGCAAACATTTCTCTCCACCCTATGGCAACATTTGTAGAATTGCAGGAAATTTGATGTAAAACTGCCACATTTTCTCTTCGCCCCATGGCAAAACGAGTAGAATTGCATATTTAATTTTTATTGTTTTTTTAAATGTTCTGCATATTGAGCAAAATGTGTAGATTTGCAGCAAACTTGCTTTAAAATGGCACATTTTTCTCTATACCCCATTGCAGGAAATTTGCTCTAAAACGTAGAATTTCGCTGAAGGCCCACAAAAGGCTAGAGCTGGGTCTGACTGCATGTGTAGGTATGGATGTGCGTACACAGACCCGTGAGCCACTGCAGACCTCCATGATGAGTTCAGATTTTTTGTGGCCCATTCCCCCATCAAAGTTGCCCATCCCTGTTTTAGATCATGTTTTGCTTTCTCTAACCAAGGAGTACTAATACCTTAGCTCCAAATGTGTGTTGCATTGTTTTTTATTACCATGACCACTACAAAAAAAGCTCATATGCATGTGTTTAATGTAGTTGAGTATCAAGTTGAGTGTCGTCAGGAAGTGCGCAATTGTGTACTGTACTGTACAGTAGGATGCAGTCTGATTTGAAATTATTATTATTTAAAAAAAATGTATTGCTTTGCTACTATTTTCGCAGTGATACATTTTCACAACTGTTAGTACAAAACGCCAAACTGGTCACACTTGTAATGCAGCCAGTCTTTCATTCAAAACCTGTCATTGTGCATTAATTTGGATTGTAAACATCTCTCACCACACAACCATTGATTCAAAATCTAAGTTTATTGTGAAATGTAATGAGAACATTGGTTTAATCACCAAAACACAACATAATGATATATTTTCAATTTAGTCGTTTTAACTACCAGTTAATCCAATAGCAAACAATGCAAGATAGGTGTTTCAAATCGCCCTTAGAAGTGCTGAAAGTAATATGCTACAGTACTGTAAATTACAGTCGATTACACAGTTTTCACATTAGGCAATAGACTTACATTACCCAATAAAATTCACAGAAAACCTATAATTTCCATAATATCTATCCAATGTGTAATCAAAGGTCTGATCAATGAAGACATCCTCATGCAAAACAAAAAACATTACATTTTCAGATATAATTGCAACATAGGTGTACTGTCTGTAATCAGATGTAACAAATTAAATGAATTAAAATAAAACAACGTTTAGCACGCGTTAATTTGCATCAAGCCTGTCTTGAGCATTTGGCCTCATTGTTGATGCACCACGGGAAAAAACTTTTGGCATTGCGAATCCAAGCTTGACATTGGTCTGCATTGAAGTCGTCGCATGCCTCATCCATGGCCAGATGAAGGGTGGCACGCTCATTGGGATGGCGATCATACTCAACTCTATGCTGAAAAACAGTCCTCAATGGGGTTGAGGAAAGGAGAGTATGGGCCGAGGATGTTCCGCTCACAGTGTCCAGTTTTGGCCAGGTTGAAGCCCACTTCATCAACAAAGATGTACTTGTGATGGTTCACAAGTACACGGCCACGGTCAGCACACGGTTACGGTCACCACCATGGGGTCTTCTGTCAATTCTGAGGGTGGAACAGAGTATACTGTCAATAGATCATACTGTAAGAATACTGTAACATGTTTTGTGAATTTACATGCATTATAATGTCATTTACTGTAAATGTAATGGTACAGCATAGTGCATATCTTGCAGACTTACCGGTTTTCTTGACGAAATGTTCTCATGATCAAATTGACAGTTGATCTTTTCAGATTTGGGTGAACTAATCTGGCAGCCGCTGCCATGGTAAGGCCTCTGTTTACCACATGGTCAACAATGATGGCCCAAAACACAACAGTTCCCTGCCATCTGCCTCCCTCAGTCTGATGTCCATCTCTTTGACCTCTTTGATGGGGCCATGCTCACCTCTCTGACGGGCCAATTTGCCACAGGCTCTTTGATTTCTTCGTCTACCTTGCTGTTTATCCAGCACACACCCTTTTATATGGTGACCAATTGCAGTTACCACTATGTGAAATCAATTAGCAATGATGAGTAGTAATTATGTATGGTTATCATGTACCATACATGTAATTGAGATGTTTATACTTTACAAACACACATTTTTTTCTGTACTTCTCAAAATCCATATATAGTACACAAACCAGTTTAAAATCTATAGGTCTACCAAACAGTTACACCTCCCTCTGCAACTCTTGGACTAAACACCTCCCTCTGCAACTGGATCCTGGACTTACTGACGGGCCGCCCCCAGATGGTAAGGGTAGGTAACAACACATCCGCCACGCTGATGCTCAACACGGGGGCCCCTCAGGGGTGCGTGCTCAGTTCCCTCCTGTACTCTCTGTTCACTCATGACTCCATGGCCAGGCACAACTCCAACACCATCATCAAGTTTGCCGATGACATAACAGGGGTAGGCTTGATCACCAACAACGATGAGACAGCCTATAGGAAGGTCAGAGACCTGTCCGTGTGGTGCCAGGACAACAACCTCTCCCTCAACGTGATCAAGACAAAGGAGATGATTGTGAACTACAGGAAAAGGAGGACCGAGCATGCACCCATTCTCATCAACGGGGTTGCAGTAGAGCAGGTTGAGAACTTCAAGTTCCTTGGTGTCCACATCACCAACAAACTATCATGGTCCAAACACACTAAGACAGTCTTGAAAAGGGCATGACAAAGCCTATTCCCCCTCAGAAGACTGAAAAGATTTGGCATGGGTCCTCAGATCCTCAAAAGGTTCTACAGATGCACCATCGAGAGCATCCTGACTGGTTGCATCACTGCCTGGTATGGCAACTGTTCGGACTCCGACCACAAGGCACTACAGAGGGTAACGCGTACAGCCCAGTACATCACTGGGACCAAGCTTTCCGCCATTCCAGGACCTCTATATCAGGTGGTGTCAGAGGAAGGCCCTAAACATTGTCAAAGACCCCAGCCACCCTAGTCATAGACTGTTCTCTCTGCTACCGTACGACAAGCGGTACCGGAGTGCCAAGTCTAGGTCCAAAAGGTTTCTTAACAGCTTCTACCCACAAGTCATAAGACTCCTGAACAGCTAATCAGAGTGCTACCCAGACCCCTATTTTATGCTGCTGTTACTCTGTTTATTATCTATGCATGGTCACTTTAACTCCACCTACATGTACATATTACCTCAATTACCTCGACTAACCGGTGCCCCCGCACATTGACTCTGTACCGGTACCCCCTGTATATAGCCTCGCTATTGTTATTTTACTGCTGCTGTTTAATTATTTGTTACTCTTATTTTTAAAAAAAATTACTTATCCATTTTTTACTTAAAACGTTTTTCTTCTTAACTTCTTAAAGCATTGTTGGTTAAGGGCTTGTAAGTAAGCACTTCACTGTAAGGTCTACACCTGTCGTATTCAGCGAATGTGACAAATAAAATTAAGCGCAGTCGGATTAAGTGACGGTCAAATGTATTTAAACAAATGAGAAGAGAATCATAGGAAAACTATTGTGAGCATTGCATTGTGAAAGGCAATTACTTTATATGAAAGGTATTTCTAGATGAAACACTGATTAGGTTTTGTGAAAAGGTTACTGTGTGATTTTGTGTGTTGCACTTAGTCAATTGAAAATATGCTTAGAGTTTTTAAAAAAAACAGCCTTTTTGATGATCTGTTTTGAGTTTTTGTACTAAGAGTTGTGAAATTTTAACACATCCTTGTGAAAATAGTACCAAAGGGATAAAAAAAACTAAAGGGCGGAACAGGAGAAGGTGGCAGCGTGTTTCCAGGTATTGTGCCACCAGTACAGTGATTCAAACCACAGACTGGGCTCTCTGTAACTGTGGGTGAAGTGGAGGACGATGTGCATGTAACACCAATTGACAGTGGTGAGGAAAATAAATGCAAGAGAGCTTTTCAAACAGTGTGTGTGTGTGTGTGTGCGTGTGTGTGCGTGTGTGTGCGTGTGTGTGTGTGTGTGTGTGTCTAGTAAGAATATTTCAGACAAGCTCCAGGAAAGTGCAGATCTGTGTTGCTCTCGTTAGTGAGTGGAGAGTTCTGGGAAAAGGGAGTGAATAAATAAATGACATGAGCCTTTTCTGAGGTGGCGTGTTTACAGTGCTCTCCTCTCCTTCCTCATGGCTCCTTACTAATGGTAAGACTTCTTCCAGACCAGGGAATGGGACCATGAAACCTTAAGGTTGAGAGATGAGCAGGCAGGTTCCCTGTGTCAATGTGAAGCGTAGATAAACAAACGTATTCTGCTCTGGTCAAGACTTTGCCTAAATGACAATTTCAGTCGGAACAGTTGTCCCCTACGCATGAGACTGGATATGTGAAAGCAATATGGCCGAAACTGTTGAGATGCTGCTTACACAGACCCAGTTGTCTCAGATTTGCATACGCAAAGCCCCTTCTTCATGGAGAGACATTTAATCAATTGTCATGCTGAATCCTAATGCCTATTTGACTTGATTAATTGTAGCCTGGCAGAAAACTGGAATGATCGTTAGTGACCATTGACGATGCTTCAGATGAGAGGTGGCTGTTGATTGGAGGAAGTTTCACTGCGTCAACGGCTGATTCTCACATCATTGGGTGGCGGTTGCAGGTGAAGGTGATTCTTATTAGCATAATAATATCACCGCTAAACTCTCACTTAATCAAACAGACAGTGAAACCAGGGGTGCATTGAGGTTGTTGAGGGTGGTTATGTTCAGCACAATAGAGTGATAATGCCCAAGAGATTGTGGGTACAGTAATGTGAATAGCATATTGTAGCGACAAGGGGGAGTTGGTAGACATGAAAGGGGATACACAGTCAGTTGCACAACTGAATGCCTTCAACTGAAACGTGTCTTCCGCATTTGACCCAACCCCTCGAAGTCAGAGTGGTGCAGGGGGCTGCCTCAATTAACATCATCAGCACCCAAGTAGCAGTTGTTGTTGGGGGTTAACTGCCTTGCTAAAGGGCAGAAGGGCAACTTCTTCCACCTTGCCGGCACAGGGATTTGAACCAGCGATCTTTCAGTTACTGGCCCAATGCTCTTAAACGCTAGGCTATACCTGTTCAGAGCTGAGTACTGAAATGTTTACTGCACACATTATGCAGTTTCAACAGGGATACATGACAAGACATGTAGAAAAGTAAAGAAAATGAAACAATCAGTGTATTCCATGTATGATGGAAGACCTTATCTTTGTCATTTGCTGATAATTGTCTCTTCAGAAAAAACTATTCAAATTCCTTGGACGGAAACAGAGTGAGAGATGATATGGCTATGCAAGTGATATTTAAGGGAATGCCTCTCATCTCTCATCTTCAGTCGCGCTATCTTTGCTTGGCGTGGCTTGTTTTTTATTGTGCCGCCTCGTCTCTGTGTGACTCCTTTCCTCAGCCTCAGGGTGAACCCAGGCCCTTGTCCATCTTCATCATCCTCTCCCTCCCTCAGACTCTCTCTTCCTCATCCTCCCTGTCCTTCCTCCCTCTACCTCCTTCCTCATTCCTCCTCATCCTATTCCTCCCTCATCCTTCATATCCTTCTTCATCCGTCCCCTGCCCTCTCTCATCCTCCCCGGCCCCCCTCATCCTCCCTCTACCTCCCTAGTCGAAAAGAGAGGGATGAGGCTGGGTGCTGACCCTGATTATACACACCAACCTCATTAGGAGTTGCTCAGTGTGGCATCCCTGTGCAGATAGAGGAGAGGCCAGACCAGGCAGTGTTGTTTCAGCCTAACCAGCGGCAAAGCAAAGCAGAAAACAGATTTAGGAGGTCATGCTGAAGGGATTCAGCAAGCGTCCAGTCCTCTTAGCCTTAACAGGGCTTGCTTGTTTATAATGTCGGCTTGCTTGGTTATAATTTCATTATTTCACTTTGGGACAGCTTTGGTCAATATTTACGATACAATTTATTTTAGGGGAATAATTATTTTAAAAGATTGCATGCTATAACATGAACTAACATAACATATCTGTATGCTTTTTCTCTGTAGTAACATTTGGAGTCCTATACTTAACTAAATGAATTCCAGCAGGAAGAGGCAAGAAGTTCAAATGTATACTACTTGAGCCCCACAGTGGACACATCACAATACCCATAAAACCTGGCAGTCAAACACTGAAATGGTTCCAATCGTTTTTTCACAATTCATTAACTAAATTGCGGATTTTAGAAACACTTCAAATAAGGGATGTGTTTTGTGTAGGCTTACCCTGGCATGACGTTTTGATATCCATGTAAATCTCTCTCGGACAAGGTGATTTTTATAAATATATTCGGCTCTGTTTACTCTCAGATTAAAAAATGCTAATTCGCTTTAAAGTGGACATCATGCAAGACTACAAATCCCTGCAAGCTCCTGCACGTCACCTTTGCTGTCAGCTAGCTAGTTACTAACTACCTTGATCGAAGAAAAAAAAGATAGATTTAACATTTTATGTAACTTATATTTCTTCTTATTTATGCATTTGGTCTTGTGTCTTGTACGGAATACTATCCTAAAAGCAGTCAGATATTTATAATGTGCCATGAATATAAGGATCGTTTTTTTTCAAAGAAGCTATATAGCTAGCGAGCTACCTACCTTGATGATATTAGCAACATACCCTTATTTTACCAGATCCTGTTCTCCTTCAGCTGGTGGAGGTCTTTATTTCTGCCAACTATATGAACAAAGTGAAATCTATTTCAATTCATGGTGTCAGAACGCACTGCTGTATTGAAGCAATTCAGAACTAACTTGTTGACAGATTAACGCATTGCAGAATGTATCCATAATCATGAATGAATAAGTATATTTCTTTGACAAGAATGCACCTAGTCTCCCATCAATTACATCAAACACCTGAACTAACATTTTTTGTTTTGTACAAATCAAAATAGTAGTGTATACAAATGCATTTTACACATAGCATATAAGCAGCTGAATTTCAGCAAATATTCAATTATTTATTCATCAATGCCACAAACCTGGGACATCTTAGAGCACCAGATAAATGATTATTCCTATATATAATACTATGTCAATACTATGTCAACTCCAGTAGAATGAGAAACACACATAAAACAAGGAAGCCATGCCTAAACGCAGCTACGGTATATTATCACCCTTCTTGTCAATGTCCATGTTGCTGATGTCAATTGTGAGCAGCACATTTACCACTGCATTCAGTTTGAACCCCCAGAATAAAAAAAGAGGACAGCATTACACAAGTGAAAGAAAGGTAGCAAAAACAGTACACTTTTAAACGTGTGACTGAGTCTAGCTGTTATCAAATCAGGAGAAGAACAAGTTAAGGAAGCAGCGCAGGGAAAATGGGTGAAGGTAGGGTGAGATTATAGAGAGCATCTTTTTATTTCGATTATGATATCGACTGTACGTTTGTTTATTCCATGCGTAACTCCGTGTTGCTGTTTGTGTCGCACTGCTTTGCTTTATCTTGGCCAGGTCGCAGTTGTAAATGAGAACTTGTTCTCAACTGGCCTACCTGGTTAAACAAAGGTGAAATAAAAAAATACAAAAAAATACAAAAAATAAGATAGAGAGTTCCAAAGTGTCCGAAGTTGAGGGACCATGGGGCATAAAAGGCATAGTGTGGAATAAAGGGTAGCTAGAGAGTTTGCCATGGAATAACCATAAAATGGTGTGCTGGTGTGCTCATGAACACCTTTTAGGTCGGTGTCACAAATATCCGTCCCATGTCCAGTCGTACTCGGGGTCTCAGCGTGGGTCCCTCGACGTTATTCCATCTCAGTTGCAGCATTCAAATCGTGGTCATCGCGTGTCTGGGAATCACAACATTAAAGACGACGAGCGATCACAGCATTTCCAAAAATTGAGCCATAGACAACACAACTTAAGCATTGAGGACAGCATTTGGTTGACATGGTGGTTTACACGATGTCTACTGTGTGTAAATGATGGAAGAATCTTAACCCCAGCTGTAGCTCCATTTGAGTGTGTGGTCGCTTAGACCTGCACGTTAACTGTTACTGGGACCATCAGAGACTTGGGATACTTTCTCTCAAAATGCTGCTTGAATGTCTTCGGGTCTGCATCTATAAAAGTCCAGTACAAAATGGAGGAAGTTAACAATCTGCGGCATAGGTTGAATTCAAAGTTGGCACAAATGATCAACTAAGCAATACGATGCAACAAACTACTACACATTTGAAAGACTGTACCACACAGGCCAGTACAATAGCCTACACATGGAGAGGAACCTAAAGACACATAGAGTACCAACCAATACTACTAACCTGACAGACAGGGCAGGTGTGGACCAGTGCTGCTTTGGCTGCAGTCTTCTGGTTCACAGCTGCTTCCTTCTTCTTAATAGCCACCACCATGGCATCAGTCAACAAGTTGAACTTCAACTTGAGAGTGGAGCATGCATTATATATCAATACCCCCCCCCCCCCCCATTATTACAGAATAATTAATTCAATGGGTGAATTGCAGGAATGTGCATAAGCTTTGGTTCCAGCCTATGTCCTGATTACAAATCGTAGCCTATCACCATGATTCAGTATGTTGATTATTTAAGTCAGGTGTTAGAGCTGGGCTGGGACAAAACCCTGCACACCCTCCTGCTCTTCAGGACCCTGCGCTGACTGAAACATAGCAAAGCAGGAGAACAGCATTCCAGGTTGAAACAGCTAACCTAGTTGACAGGTGATAAGACACAGGCACACCCATTGGTTCTGGAACAGAGGAGGTGCAAATGAGGTTAGCAATTTGGCATCAGTAACATGACAGTAATTCTACCTCAAAAACAAACGTATGAATATCAATTAATTGAAACCCCACCATAGCATGTAGGCCTACTAGTTATACTAATGATCTGCTGTTCAGAGGGTAACAGCAAACATATCAATGTTTTCCCCCAGTAAAGTAACACACTGTTGACGCAAAACTGAAAGCGCGAAGCATCGCATTTAACCATGGCAAGGTGACTGGGAATATGGCCGAATACAAACAGTGTAGTTATTCCCTCCGTAAGGCAAACAAACAGGCAAAACATCAGTACAGAGAAAAAGTGTAGTCGCAATTCAACGGCTCAGACACTAGACGTATGTGGCAGGGTCTACAGACAATCACGGACTACAAAAGGAAAACCAACCACGTCGCGGACTCCGGCGTCTTGCTTCCGGATAAGCTAAACACCTTGTTCCCCCGCTTTGAGGATAACACAGGGCCAGCTACCAAGGACTGTGGGCTCTTGTTCTCTGTGGCCGACGTGTGAAAGTTATTTAAGCGTGTTAACCCTCGCAAAGCTGCCGGCCCAGACGGCATCCCTAGCCGTGTCCTCAGAGCATGCGCAGACCAGCAGGCTGGAGTGTTTACGGACATATATAATCTCTCCCTATCCCAGTCTGCTGTCCCCACATGCTTCAAGATGACCACCATTGTTCCTGTACCCAAGAAAGCAAAGGTAACAGAACTAAATAACTATCGCCCCGTAGCACTCACTTCTGTCATGATGAAGTGCTTTGGGAAACTAGTCAAGGATCATATCACCTCTACCTCACCTGACACCCTAGAGCCACTTCAATTTCCTTACCTCCCCAATAGATCCACAGACGATGCAATCGCCATCGCACTGCACACTGCCCTATCCCATTTGAATACCTATGTAAGAATGCTGTTCATTGACTATAGCTCAGCATTCAACACCATAGTACCCTCCAAGCTCATCATTAAGTTTGGGGCCCTGGACCTGAACCCCACCCTGTGCAACTGGGTCCTGGACTTCCTGACGGGCCGCCCAACACCTCCACTTCGCTGAACCTCAACACAGGGGCCCCACAAGGGTGCGTGCTCAGCCCCCTCCTGTACGCCCTGTTCACCCATGACTGCATGGCCATGCAAGCCTCCAACTCAATCATCAAGTTTGCAGACGACACAACAGTAGTAGGCCTGATTACCAACAATGATGAGACAGCCAACAGGGAGGAGGTGAAGACCCTGGGAGTGTGGTGCCAGGAAAATAACCTCTCACTCAACATCAACAAAACAAAGGAGCTGATCATGGACTTAAGGAAACAGAAGAGAGAGCACCCCCCCATCCACATTGACAAGACTGAAAAACAGCTTCTACCTCAAAGCCATCAGACTGTTAAATAGCCGTCACTAGCACCTTAGAGGCTGCTGCCCTATATACAGTTGAAGTTGGAAGTTTACATACACCTTAGCCAAATACGTTTAAACTCAGTTTTTCACAATTCCTGACATTTAATCCTAGTAAAAATTCCATGTCTTAGGTCAGTTAGGATCACCACTTTATTTTAAGAATGTGAAATGTCAGAATAATACTAGAGAGAATGATTTATTTTAGCTTTTATTTCTCTCATCACATTCCCAGTGGGTCAGAAGTTTACATACACTCAGTTAGTATTTGGTAGCATTGCCTTTAAATTGTTTAACTTTGGTCAAACATTTTGGGTAGCCTTCCACAAGCTTCCCACAATACTTTAGGGATAATTTCGGCCCATTCCTCTTGACAGAGCTGGTGTAACTGAGTCAGGTTTGTAGGCCTCCTTGCTCGCACAAGCTTTTTCAGTTCTGCCCTCAAATGTTCTATAGGATTGAGGTCAGGGCTTTGTGATGGCCACTCCAATACCTTGACTTTGTTGTCCTTAAGCCATTTTGCCACAACTTTGGAAGTATGCTTGGTGTCATTGTCCATTTGGAAGACCCATTTGCAACCAAGCTTTAACTTCCTGACTGATGTCTTGAGATGTTGCTTCAATATATCCACATAATTTTCCATCCTCATGATTCCATCTATTTTGTGAAATGCACCAGTCCCTCCTGCAGCAAAGCACCCCCACAACATGATGCTGCCACCCCCGTGCTTCACGGTTGGGATGGTGTTCTTCGGCTTGCAAGCCTCCCCCTTTTTCCTCAAAACATAACGATGGTCATTATGGCCAAACAGTTCTATTTTTGTTTCATCAGACCAGAGGACATTTCTCCAAAAAGTACGATCTTTGTCCCCATGTGCCGTTGCAAACCATAGTCTGGCTTTTTTATGGCGGTTTTGGAGCAGTGGCTTCTTCCGTGCGGAGCGGACTTTCAGGTTATGTCGATATAGGACTCGTTTTACTGTGGATATAGATATTTTTGTACCTGTTTCCTCCAGCATCTTCACAAGATGTTGTTCTGGGATTGATTTTCACTTTTCGCCCCAAAGTACGTTCATCTCTAGGAGACAGAACGCGTTTCCTTCCTGAGCGGTATGACGGCTGCGTGGTCCCATGGTGTTTATACTTGCGTACTATTGTTTGTACAGATGACCGTGGTACCTTCAGGCATTTGGAAATTGCTCCCAAGGACGAACCAGACTTGTGGAGGTCTACAATTATTTTTCTGGGGTCTTGGCTGATTTCTTTAGATTTTCCCATGAGGTCAAGGAAAGAGGCACTGAGTTTGAAGGTAGGCCTTGAAATACATCCACAGGTACATCTCCAATTGACTCAAATTATGTCAATTAGCCTATCAGAAGCTTCTAAAGCCATGACATAATTTGCTGGAATTTTCCAAGCTGTTTAAAGGCAAAGTCAACTTAGTGTATGTAAACTTTTGACCCACTGGAATTGTGATACAGTGAATTATACGTGAAATTATCTGTCTGTAAACAATAGTTGGAAAAATTACTTGTGTCATGCACAAAATAGATGTCCTAACCGACTTGATAAAACTATAGTTTGTTAACAAGAAATTTGTGGAGTGGTTGAAAAACAAGTTTTAATGACTCCAACCGAAGTGTATGTGAACTTTTGACTTCAACTGTACATAGACTTGAAATCACTGGCCACTTGAATAATTGGAACACTAGTCACTTTAATAATGTTTACATATTTTGCATTACTCATCTCATATGTATATTATGTATTCTATTCTACTGTATTTTAGTCAATGCCGCTCCAACATTGCTCGTACAAATATTTATATATTGTTAATTCCTTTCCTTTACTTAAAATGTGTGTGTATTGTTGTGCAATTGTTAGATATTACTTGTTAGATATTATTGCACTGTTTGAGCTAGAAACACAAACATTTCGATACACCCGCAATAAAATCTGCTAAACATGTGTATGTGACCAATAAAATTAGATTTTTAGAGGATGCTAATCAGTCCATCTCTAAAACCTCTCAAAAAGCCAGACTAAAATAATAAGCTACCTATGGTAGCTACGTATCATGTAGTACTTGAAGTAGGCTACCCACCCCTCAACCACAGACACAAACAAACATTATCAAGAATGCCTAGCCATAGCTTCAGCATCTAAGCTAGACTCTTGGTTTATAAAAGCCAAAGAAAGATGCACTTGTTTTTATGAATTTCTCATGCGTTTAAATGGCTAGAAATATACACATCTAATGAAGCCATCTAGCCAGGCTAATGTTGCTAACTAGCTAACCATGAGCTAGCTATCTAGCATGCATTCAAGTTTAAACTTGCCTAAGACAGTTAAAAAAATTGTCAATTTAGGCAACTTTTAGCTAATTTATTAATTACTACATTTAGCAAACATTAGATAGTTAATCCAGAGATCCTTACCTTTGCCTCAATTCGGCAGTTTCATCCAGATCATCCTGGCATTTGAAGTTCTTTATGATAGCCACATTAGCAGCTAATTAGCAATTCATTTTGGGGGGGGGTAAATACAGGCAAATATATTGATAAAAGTCAACTTATCCGAGAGAG
Organism: Salmo trutta; assembly: GCF_901001165.1. NCBI lineage: Eukaryota > Metazoa > Chordata > Actinopteri > Salmoniformes > Salmonidae > Salmo > Salmo trutta. The sequence continues at coordinate 43,735,137 of NC_042970.1, forward strand.
ATTTACGCTGTTATCAAAACGTCAAAGCAGGGTAAGCCTACACGAAACACAGCCCGGATTTGTAGTGTTTCTAAAATCCACAATAGATTACATGAATAGTGGAAAAATAATTGGAACCATTTCCATGTTTGACCGCTAGGTTTTATGGGTATTTTGACTCATATGGTGGTAGACTATACTTAGTGATCAGACACAAATGAGTGTAATGAGTGTGTGTGTGTGTGTGTGTGTGTGTGTGTGTGTGTGTGTGTGTGTGTGTGTGTGTGTGTGTGTGTGTGTGTGTGTGTGTGCACTGTAAAACATGCCTAACTGCCTAACTCATTAAAGAAATTGATTAGTGGCTACTCAAGCATTCCCGACGGTCAGTAGAACTCAAATAATATGTGCTACTCAGTCAATAGTATTTCTTATCACTTAAATGTTTTTGAGTAATGTTAACAAATATAAGGTTGTTGAGTAAATACAACTTTATTTATTAGTGTTTGGCTAATATCAAGTTATTGAGTTTTTACAAGTAAAAATGATTTAGTAGTTTAAAGTCAACATTTGAATAAGTAGTTCTTACTAGATTTTATTATATTTTGCGTCTACTTAAAATAATAAAGTACTTGTCAGACATATTGGTATTTGATAACAAATATATATATATATATATATCTGGTTTGTGCTGATATAGAACAATTACATTGTTGCAATTTCTCTCAACTTAAGAATTTTAAGTTTTTACAACTTGCCACTGTTTAAAAAGGATTGTGGGTAATTCAATTTGTTTTTACTTTATGATACTTTTACACATGTTTGAAAGAAACAAAAAGTATATTTCTAAAATAGTATTAAGCAGTTTGATGTGCCATGAGGTCAAATGGATCATGATGAACGCATATAAATACGTGTAGCAAATTGACGTTCAATAATGAGACAACCAATTCCCACCATCAACAAGGTCGTGCATCTGTGACGCCTGCCATTTGGTGCCATGCAGACCCGGTGGAGAGCGTGGTCCCACTGGGCATAGATGTCAATTCAATGTCTAGTTCAAATTCATTTTGTTTAAAATGACATGGAAACAACACTGATTCAACCAGTGTGTGCCCAGTGGGGTGAGACAGAGAAGACACTGTATGTCCAGCTGAGTTTTGATGCAGAGTCTTTACCCGACAAAGTCAAGTTAGGATTTGTCAGTTATCCCGTGAGAGCTTTTGTCCCGAAACCATTACAGTGTTTTAGGTGCTAAGCTATTGCAGCAGTGTGTAGGAGGGAGATTCCTAGATGTGTGAAGTGTGCAGGAGGATATGAGACAAAGGAATGTGTAGTATCGGAAGAAAAAGTTGTGTGTGTTACGATATTGCTTTACGATATTCGGTCCAAGTCAGTACTTCAATTGAGTTTCCTGGCTACCTCAGTCTGTAGAGCAAGAGACACAAAATATCTGAGTTGTGGGTTTGAGCCACACTTGGAGTGATTATCTTCTCCGCCGAAGAACCAACTCACTTTGCAAATAGCCATCCGCTTGGACTTTCGAGCAGGCTTGCCACCCTGCATTGCTGACGTGTCAGGCAAAGCTGGTGATACAGGAGAATATGGGTTTGAATGATAGCTGTGCCTGCACTCTGACATGTTATCCTAATAAAGTACCTGTTACTTGTGAAACGTCCTCCTAAATGGATTGAAAAATCCTCCTTTTCTGGAAAAGAAATTGACAGGCAGAGGGTTCAAGAAAATTACTTGCTTCTGGTGAGGCTCGAACTCACAACCTCGGCATTGCTTCGTTACATACTGTTGTATAAGTACCACGCGCTAACCGATTGCGCCACAGGAGCTGTGAAAAGCACTCTCGCTGATCACCATATTTTGCAAAAACAGAGCTATATGGTATTCGGTCCAAGTCAGTACTACAATTGAGCTTCCTGGCTACCTCAGTCGGTAGAGCATGAGACTTATAATCTCAGAGTTGTTGGTTCGACCCTCACGGTGGGCGATTTTTTTTATCCGCCGATGCACCAACTCACTTTGCAAACAGCCTTGCGCTTGGACATTCGAGCAGGCTTGCCACCCTGCATTGCTGACGTGTCAGGCTTAGCTGGTGATACAGGAGAATATGGGTTTGAATCCTAGCTGTGCCTGCACTCTGACCTGTTATCCTAATAACGTACCTATTACTTGTGAAACGTAGGGACTGTTTAGGTGAAACTGTAGGGATACCCATGGTGCTGGAGATCAGAAGTGTTCGGTAAGAGAAAGGCAGGTTGAGGTTGCCCGGATCAGAGTAGTATAGAAGGTGTCATATACTGAGGCAGTGAAGAGAGTAGTAGAGGAAGATGGGTCCAGGGCGAGGGATCCTAAGAGGCTCCCTGTGAATAGGCCGAGGCCAATAGAGAGTGATAGGAATAACATGTGCTTCAGTAAGATTTTAATGGATGTGGGGTTAGTAGGCAGGGCAATATTTCTTCCCTTTTTCCCTTCCCTTTTTGTGTCACAATGTGTAATGAATTCCCACTCCAGAACAGCAGGTGGAAACACAGGGCTGGATTAGAGAAACAGATGAATAGGGAGGCCGTGACCGGCCTCACACTCCAGAACAGTAAGTGACGGTGTATGAACCTTTCAGTTGGTTGTGATATGCCATTACAAATTGAAAGAAGAAGAAGAACAAGGTCGTGTGCACCACTCTTAACGACAGAGACTAATACAGAATCCTGCAATGACTGCTTAGGTGGGTTATAACGACAAATCGTTGAACACATAAAACAGTATTAAACATTAAGACATGACCACAGAAAATTACTAATAAGAACTACTACTTAAACAAAAATGATTTAATTTAAGTAAAAGGGACCCTTTACTACAACAATTATTCATGTTTAAGTAACTTCAGACGTTATGACTCAGAATACATAATACGAAGGAGTGTCAAAAAGTTCATAAAAAAAACAGTTAAGTATTTACAACTTAAAAAAGATAACAGGATGGGTGGTGAACCCACTTTATTACTTTAAGTATTGAACACTGGAATGCTTTGATTTGGGTTACTCGAATGGTTCCAGGCAATGGGTTTCCACAAACAAGTTGAGTTAGCAGAACCTGTTACGTTTTACAATGTGTGTGGGGGTGCTATCTCTCTCTGCTCCTTCCTCTCCTCTCTCTGTTTTCCTCATCCTAACACCCCCGCAAATCAACATAGAAATGGCAGAATTTATAAGACATGCATCCATTGCAGGAATCTTCACCACGCACACACACACACACCTACACACAAAAACACTCATTAACAAGAATGCCAGCACCTTAAACACTGACATTTCTGGAGGACATACACACTCAAATTCAAAATACATGTTTGGACACCCACCTATTCATAGACTCACGTGCATATAAGCACACGCTTTCCTTACAGTTAAGGTTTACATTTAGTCATCGAGCAGACGTTGGTATCCAGGGCAACGCACAGTCAGCGAGGGGCCACAAAGGATGAGTCAGATGTAGTCAAGCCTACATCCATCTCTCATCTATCAATCTCTCCATATTTATATCATCTCTCCTTCTCTCATCCATCCGTCATCTCCATGCCTGCCTGTTCATATTAGCATACAGCGCTGCTACAGTGAACTGGTTATTCAGAGTGAGTGAGTGTGTGTGTGTGTGTGTGGTGTGTCGTGCACACGTCCGGGAGCAACATAATGTATACAATATCTGTCCTGGTACTGCATACAATATTGTTGTTCATATGTGAGCTGCTTCCTATGTTCAATTGGGGAGAAAAGGGTTTCCCCCCCTCCAGCTCATGTTGCTTGTACAGAATAAACTGCTTCTGCAGCCATACCCCTGCACCTGCGGGAAAGAGGGAGGGAGAGCAGGAGGGAGGGAGCGTGGTGAGGGAGGGATAACAAGGAGGATAACTGTATTTTAGAAGCAGAGGGAGAGAGAATGAGAGAGAGTGGGAGATACAGGAGAGAGAAGAAAGAGAGAGGTGGGGAGATTCAGGAGAGAGAGAAAGAGAGAGGGGGGAGATACAGGAGAGAGAGAAAGAGAGAGGGTGGGAGATACAGGAGAGAGAGAAAGAGAGAGGGGGAGATACAGGAGAGAGAGAAAGAGAGAGGGTGGGAGATACAGGAGAGAGAGAAAGAGAGAGGGTGGGAGATACAGGAGAGAGAGAACGAGAGAGGGGGAGATACAGGAGAGAGAGAAAGAGAGGGTGGGAGATACAGGAGAGAGAGAGGGGGGGAGATACAGGAGAGAGAGAAAGAGAGAGGGTGGGAGATACAGGAGAGAGAGAAAGAGAGAGGGTGGGAGATACAGGAGAGAGAGAAAGAGAGAGGGGGAGATACAGGAGAGAGAGAAAGAGAGGGTGGGAGATACAGGAGAGAGAAAGAGGTGGGGGGAGATAGAGGAGAGAATTATGCAGGAAAGGAGGGAGATGGAGAGAGAGACAAAATAAGAGCATAAGAACAGGAGAGAGATAGGGAGGGAGGAAGGGAGGATATGAGAACCTCTATTAGACAGAGAAGAATCTCCCTCCAACCGAGGAAAACTTTGCAGGGGGATGGGGCAGGGTACCCCTCCTCTCCTGTCCTCTACCCCCTAGTCTCACCATGTGAGAGGTGACCAATCACAGTGTGTGTGTGTGTGTGTGTGTGTGTGTGTGTGTGTGTGTGTGTGTGTGTGTGTGTGTGTGTGTGCGTGTGCGTGTGCGTGTGCGTGTGTGCGTGCGCGCGTGAGAGAGAGAGAGAGTGCGTGCAGACATTCACAGTCCAGCCGGGTTACTATGCAAGAGGGGGTGGAGCCTCAACACAAGGCTGGCACAGAAGGAGGGAGGGAGGGAGAGTGAGAGGGAGGGAGAAAGAGGGAAGGAGAGAGAGTGTAATAGATAGAGGGAGGGGGGTAGAATGACAGCTGAGAGAGGGATGCGAGATTGTGTGTGTGTGTGAGGGCGAGAGAAAGAGAGAGAGAGCGGAAAGAGAGCTGAGAAGAAGAGAGTGCTGAGATCCTCTGTGAGTCAGTGGAAGCTGCTTCTGTCTCTCTGGATTTTAGCAGAGGCTGCCTCTGGTAGGGAGAGGGAGAGAGAAGTAGAAAGAGAGAACAAGGAAGAAACGGAGAGTGTGAAGGAAGGAGGGAGAGAGCACTAGAGAGGGAGCGAGAGCGTGGAGATCTTTCTCTCGATCTCTGCTGGAGCACAAGGATCTATGCTGGATACTTCGTCACTCTTTCTCCTCCTCTTCCTCTCGTTCGCCGGACTTGTCTTTAGAACAGAGGGAAACCTCAGACTCGGCGCTCATCCGTTGCCGTGGCAATGGGCTGTCGGCTCTCAGGGCCGTTGTTCGGCGATGGATTGGGGGTTAGTGTGCACCCTTCTAAATCTGTGTGTGAGTGTGTGTGTGTGTGAGTGTGTGTGCATGCTTTCGTGCGTGCGTACTGTATGTGCATCTATGTGGGTGTGTGGCGTATCTGTGTAGATGGGATTTATGGGTTGTGGGTTGTGGTGATGTGTGGGTGTCATGTACATGATCAAGGAGATGGGGAATAACGGAACAGAATACAGAATACACAGAATACACACCATGACATGATGCCTGCTGCCTGCTGTGTGTGTGTGTGTGTGTGTGTGTGTGTGTGTGTGTGTGTGTGTGTGTGTGTGTGTGTGCACGCTTGCATATGTGTATGCGAGCATGTGGGTGTGTGAGAATACATAATAAGAGTTAGATGGGCATGTATTTTATTATAAGAGAAATGCCATATGTGTGAAAGAGTTATTCTATATTCTAGAAAGATTGCATCTATTGTGTCTGTTCTGCTGTCTCTGTTCTAGCAACATTCAGCTCTGTGTATTATAGTGAGGCTCTGTGTATTATAGTGAGGCTCTATGTATTATAGTGAGGCTCTATGTATTATAGTGAGGCTCTGTGTATTATAGTGAGGCTCTGTGTATTATAGTGAGGCTCTGTGTATTATAGTGAGGCTCTATGTATTATAGTGAGGCTCTGTGTATTATAGTGAGGCTCTGTGTATTATAGTGAGGCTCTGTGTATTATAGTGAGGCTCTATGTATTATAGTGAGGCTCTGTGTATTATAGTGAGGCTCTGTGTATTATAGTGAGGCTCTGTGTATTATAGTGAGGCTCTGTGTATTATAGTGAGGCTCTATGTATTATAGTGAGGCTCTATGTATTATAGTGAGGCTCTATGTATTATAGTGAGGCTCTGTGATGGGGGCATTTGAGGTTTTGTGTGTGTGCGTGCGTGCGTGAATGTGTACATGACAGTGTGTGTGGGTACAATTGTAGATGTGTGACAGTGTGTGTGTGTGTGTGTGTGTGTGTGTGTGTGTGTGTGGCAGCCTCTTGTGACCAGCGTTGATGATTACAAGGAGTGACAGCCTTGCCCATCCAACACCACTGAGAGCTGTGACGCTCTGTCTCTCCCCTCTCTCTATCTCTCTCGCTTTCTCTCGCCCCTCTCCTCCTTCCTCTCTTTCACTCTTCCCCTCCTCTTTTTCTCAATCCTCTCCCCTCTCTCCCCTCCTGTCTCTCACGTTCTCTCTCTTCACTTATCCTATTTAACTTACATTTATCCCTCTCCATATTTCCCTCTCTTCTCCTCTCCTCTCCTCTCCTCTCCTCTCCACCCCCTCTCTCTGCTGTGGGGTGATGCCTACACTCTACAACATTTCCTGTTGCTTTTACAGTAACATACAGGCAGTCAGTTGCCTGTAAGTTACCGTAAAAAAGGTACTATGTTACCGTACTGTATTTTACAGTATCCAATACTGCTACTGTAATATTTTGTACTGTTGTTTTTACTGTAATTTACAGACAACTGGCTGCCTGTACGTTACTGTAAAACAACAGTACAGTGCGTTCCTGTAACATTTTTGCAATAATTGTAATGAATTAATGGATGAATTCATTAATTGAGGGGAGAAGGGGTTTGTATTTTACAGTATTTTACCGTAATGTTTGGGATTGGTGCAAGCAGATTGGTTGCTAGGTAATGTTTTCAATAAATTGGGGCTAGAGGGCAAAATAGACAAAAGGACATGTAAAATACTCAACCATTAAATGTTAGAGACTTGCTGCCACTCCAGTCTGTCCCCTATACACATTTAATTGTTGGGGCACTACTACTGTACCACATAGCAGTTAAAGGTGCACTATGCAGAAATCGCTCCACCATTTCCTGTTTGCTAAAATTCTAATAGGTCACCTAATTTCAGTTTATGTGACAAAACAGACAAGTATAGTATAGAGAATCATTGTACCATTTAAACAGCTGTGAAATATATTTTCCATAACCCAAAATATTGTATTTGTAACTTTTTTAGCTGGTGTACAAAACCAAAGTAAAAGACTCAAAACTTAAGAATGGGGCTCATGGAAATAGCACATATAGAATAGATCTACTGCTTCTTAGACTTGCTTTCAATGGGAATGACAGATCTATCACTCACAACTGTATGTGAATTTGGTCAAGTCACTCCAAAAGTTACATATTACAGGTTCAAATTGGTACAGCACTCTCACTAACGGGTAGCACAAACATAGGCTCTTACAAGGCACGCCTCAAAATATGTGAATGAGACATAAAAAACAATACCATGCAACAACTAGTGATCAAAAGGACTTTGGCGCTCCAAAAATACAGTACGCTAATGTATTCTGTGGGGTGGAATTCGAAATAAAGCAATTCTTTATCTGCCCACAACATTTTCCCACAATGCACCATAATTTACAATATGCTGCTGTATAACGCTTGATAGTATTTTATTGTTAATAAATGTACAACTTTACCGTCTAAATCACAGTTTTCCATTAAAGTGTAATATTCAGTATAATTCATTTTGTAAATCATGTAAATGTTGTACACACCTTGTTTGGTCGATTCACTTAAGACCTTGATGTCGCTCAATCCGATCACTCAGAGTTACCAATTGCTAATACCACAATGCTGTGTGGTTACAGTAATCTACTGATAAACCAAAGTTTCTTCGGAATTTACATGATCATTAACTGTTTACGCCTAACATCACCCAGAGTGCATTGCCATTTACAGCAATTTACTGTAAATAATGAATTTGGTATTGTATAGTACTGTAAAAACAACAAGATTGTTTTGCAGTGCAGTCTCCTGACTCTTCACCCACAGAGCTTCTCTGTACAGATGGCATTTTGTATCAGTGCACATGGCCCGCAGTAAAAGGCCACCATAATCCTGCCATTGTGTGTGAGAGTGTGTGTGGACAGTGGACTGCATGGATAACACCATTAAATGATATCTCTCTAGCTTTGTGAAATGTGTATGTTTGTGTGTGTTCGTGTGTGTTCGTGTGTATGCGTGTGTGTGTGTTACAGCATGCCTCAAAGAAGGCTGGATGTGTGCTTGGCTGGGTGTCTCCTCGTCTGGGTGTCTCCTCGGCTGGGTGTCTCCTCGGCTGGGTGTCTCCTTGGCTGGGTGTCTCCTCATGGGGGTAGCATGTCAGGAAAATCTCTCCAGATCATGTCGACACACAGACGCACAAACAAGCTCTAACTCATATACACAATCACAAACACACACGCTTCAATTTGTAAATGCAACACATTTTGCCGTTACACTCACAGAGATAGACGACACGCTCACACACAGTGCTTTCTCTGCAGCCTTCACAGTAAATCAATTTATTGCACTCTCTCTCATTCTATTTCTCTTTTCTCCCTCTCTTTACTCTCTCTCTCTCTCTGTCTCTGTAGCTGTGTGTACAGTAGTAGGTGGTGAGTCGCGCTAGTGATGTACTGTAGATAAGAGATGCTGTGTACAACTGTGTTACTCTGGTTGGGTTAGGGTGTTGTTGGCTCGCGACTCCAGTGTCATGGCTCTGGTGCTATGCTTGGCATCGGGAGTGCTTCATTGCAGAAGCCAGATATTGAATTCCAAAGGTTTTGTTTGTCCTCTTGGGTTGGAACACTGATATGCTCTTAGTCCTCATCCTTGCAGCCCCTCCCTTGATTTGTATTTGTGTTTGTATTTATTATGGTTCCCCATTACTTCCTGCCAAGGCAGCAACTACACTTCCTGGGGTCCGGCAAAATTAAGGCAGTTATACTTTTTTTTTAAAAAACCTTACAATACATTCACAACAGATTTCACTACACACTAAGTGTGTGCCCTCAGGCCCCTACTCCCTTACCACATATCTACAACACAAAATCAACGTGTACACGTGTGTATAGTGCATATGTTATCGCGTGTTTGTAAGCATGTGTCTGTGCCTGTGTTTGTGTTGCTTCACAGTCCCTGCTGTTCCATAAGGCGTATTTTTATGTTTTTCATTGATTTTTATTTTTTGACTGCTTGCATGAGTTACTTTATGTGGAATACAGTTCCACGTAGTCATGGCTCTATGTAGTACTGTGCACCTCCCATAGTCTGTTCTGGACTTGGGGTCTGTGAAGAGACCTCTGGTGGCATGTCTTGTGGGGTATTCATGGGTGTCCGAGCTGTGTGCCAGGAGTTCAAACAGACAGCTCGGTGCGTTCAACGTGTCAATACCTCTCAGAAATACAAGTAGTGATGAAGTGCTCTACAGAGTAGATGAGTGAAATCTGAACCCCCACAATATGGAGCCTAGTGCACTATATGGGGAATAGGGGGTCATGTGTCTCTTTGTGTTTCCTCACAGGTCAGTGGGCGGGATCTGAGTCACCTGACCAAACGGGATCTTTCCCACCTGAGCAAACAGGATGCTCTTAGAATCCTGGCTGCCTATGAGCAGCCAATCACATTGCAGATCAAGAGCCAGCGTGGGAGGGGTTACGGCCTACAGGACTGCAGCACGCAGACTGAGAGACACTGGGAGCCTCTCACCCTGCCCCCCCACCTGGCCCTGCGCAGTCTGGGTGTCACCGCAGCCGGAACCATGCCCAGGGTCAACCCTGCCTACCAGGACAGGTAGAGTCACAGATAGAGTGACACACACACTTCAAATGTCTATAAAAATTCACTAATATCTTGCTCCACTAATTGTTAGATTTGATGACTCCATATCTCTTTTCCTCTCTTCTCTTATTCTCTTTCTTTCTTTCGTTCTCTCTCTCTCTCTCTCTCTCTCTCTCTCTCTCTCTCTCAGACACTACTGCAGCCACATGAGTCTGCCTCGTGATCACCGTGACAACGGGAGATATGAGTACTTACCTACCGCTCCACAAGACATAGAGGAGTTGGAGCCACTGGGTTACCAGGTGAGACAAAACAAAGACACATGTTCACACACACTCACACAGGCACTTTGACAAACTGTCACCTAGTAGTAGGATGCCACGCGTAACGTCATAAAGCTTTTCCTTTGGTTTTGTATGAACAATAATCACTTGATGTTGTCAGCCAATGCCATACCCTGTAATTAAGTCTACGGCAGGTGGGTACTCTGTCTGTGATTGGACCACCATTCATCACTCAGTACCTGTAGTAGAGGCAATCAATGAACGGTGTAAAATCCTGCACCCCCACTCATTATTGTGACTGGTATAACTTCCTATGTTGTAGACAGGCGATGATAATTAGCCAAGATAATTAGCCCATTGTACTGTATGGTGCGGTACATGTGATGAAATGAGCTAGACCTACAGAATACTGTCTGTGTCTGTGTTGTTCTGCAAGTCCATTGAGAGGATACTATCTGTTGAAGGAAACGACCCCGGGACTAGTGGGAAGCTCGTGGGTATAGTAGTGGGTTGTATGGATCTGGAGGTGAGAGTGTACACAGCGCTCTTTGAACAGGGGACTGCACTTGGGGATACATATAGGGAAAAACAGATACTGAACGAGAGGAGGTTCAGAGCTTACTTCTCCAGGGTGTGTGGGGGGGGGGGGGGTGAAACCGTAAACATCGGGATAGCCTTTTTGTTTGAATAGGGCCCCAGCTCTTCCAATGAGTTGCGTCTGAATCAGGGCCAACGTGAGTCCATATTGCATTCCTCTTGAAGGAAACGTACCCTTAGAGTTCGCTGATCAAGGCTTTGACGCATTTTTTTTTTTTTTTAATAAAGGCCCTTTTACTTTCCAGAGTGGCTGACTGTGTACTGTAGTGTAGAGCAGGGCTGACTGTGTACTGTAGTGTAGAGCAGGGCTGACTGTGTACTGTAGTGTAGAGCAGGGCTGACTGTGTACTGTAGTGTAGAGCAGGGCTGACTGTGTACTGTAGTGTAGAGCAGGGCTGACTGTGTACTGTAGTGTAGAGCAGGGCTGTACAACGCTGCATTTTTTTTCAAAATGGAGCAGCTTCCCTCAGCCAACCCAGTCTGGAATTATTCATGCTGCCGACAAGCATTAGGGACCTGAGATGGAACTATAGACACACGTGCGCACACACACACACACACACACACACACACACACACACACACACACACACACACACACACACACACACACACACACACACACACACACACACACACACACACACACACACACACAAGCAGGATTGCTCAGGCACAAACAGTCAGCGTGCTTTGCCGCTGCATAAATAGAAGAATAACCAAATCAAAAAGCCTGATCCTATTTACATCTGAATAACCGACACGTTTGTCGTCAAGCGCATACAAACACACCACTTACAGTATATACCCAAACACACTCAGCGAAACACACACACACACACACACACACACCCGTGTGCACACGCTCACACAATCATAAACAGCGCTCACGTGTTCAGCGGGCGGAATGTGAGCTGCGCCTAATGAAATCCCGTTGGAGAATGGAAGGATGCTCAGCTCGGGATACAGAGGGGAAAAACACACTCCTCTCTCCCATCTACAAACATACTCGTTTACTGTCTACAGCACATGCTGATGCAGATACTGCTGCCAGACACAACCTGCAGTTCAGTGCAGTAAATCTGTACTGCAAACCTACAGCATGTAACTGACTTGCATTAACGCCCATACTTAATAATCAGGACTTTTGATAACAAAGGGATATTTAGGGGGATTTTTTTGGAGAGGCTTGTTCGCTCCAATACAATTATATTTGAAAATGGAAATTACATAACCAAAGTTCTCTAATTAGCATTTTCAAAAAATCAAATGCTTGTTTATTCACGTAAGCACACATTATTCATAGTTCGTTCAACATTGATTAACCGCTCGCTCTCTCACTCTCTCATCCCCTCTCTCCCTCTCTGGGGACCTCTCTCTCTCTAAGGACCTGGAGCTGGCCAGTCGTGTTCCGAGGGATCAGAGCTGTCTGATTGGCTGCTGCAACAACCTAGAAGAGCCCAGCAGTTACCACAGCCAGGTGTGTGTGTGTGTGTGTGTGTGTGTGTGTGTGTGTGTGTGTGTGTGTGTGTGTGTGTATTCATGTCTGTGTGTATGTGCTGTATAGCTGCATACTGTGTGTGTGACTGTGGGTTATTGCTAACCTTTCTCTCTCTCTCTCTCCTTCAGACTGAGGATGAGGACTATATGTTGGAGAAACCTCTGGGCTACCTGCCACTCCACCATGAGCTGGACAGCGGCCTGGGCTGGACCGACGGTAGCCTGCACCAGGGAGACCTTTCTGGCCTGGAGACAGAGGAGGGGGGTCTGGAGGAATGTCACCCCAGGGGAGGGGGCCTGGCGGTCAGTGGAGGAGGGGGTGGAGGTGGAGGGTCTCCATCCTCTGAGTCCTTCATCTCGTCTGAGCTGAGCGACTCAGGGTTCTACAGCGTGAGTACGGGAGAGTTCCGCCGCTTCCAGAGGCTGTTAGAGAAGCGCATGTGCCTGTACAAAGCTCGTCTCCACCACCAGAGGGAGGTGTGCGAGCGGGAGCGCCGCGACAGCTGCCAGAAGAACCACAGAGAGCTGCTTGAAGCCATCCCTGAGGCACTGACCATGCAGCCCCAGCCCTCGTGCTCCATGCCTGGCCTGGCCGCTCCATCCATGGGCCCTCCACCCCACGGACTCTTCAGGTAGGGGTTTATCACCAGACAATGATCATTATGATTGTCATAGTTCTCCATTATAACGTGATCCATAGCCATCCATCTTCAAAGTATCCTCAGTCCAGTGTTGAACGATGATAATGCATGTTGTTCACCACTGTTTCATCGCATTTACAACTCCTGTTTCCCTCTGTATCTTCAGGGTGTCGTCCGTCCAGTTCCGGAAGGCGGATCGTCCCTGTCTGAGCAGACACAGCTCAAGCAGCGGGTCCCTATTCAACCCTCACCACGCCCCTGCGCCCCTCTCTGCCCATGCGCCTGTCCTCTCCACCTGCAGTACCCCCTCCGGCCACCGCAGGCCGCCACCTCCACTGCAGCACCAGGGCTCCAGCTCAATGGGGCAGCTGCGGAGAAGCAGAACCCTGCACCACCGTGGCCCACCCCAGGAGCGTGTCAGACGGGCCAGTCACCCGTCATCCCCCTCCTATGCCACCCTGCAGCATTGTGGGGTAGCGCCACCTAGAGGCCTGGAGCTGGGCCTGCCTGAAGAGGGAGAATCAGAACTGGTCCTCACACACCCAGCAGGATTGGCCCTCTCACCCCAGCAACATGCAACCTCGCTGGGGGAACACAGAGGAGCTGTGCCCTTACCAAGGGGACATTACTGGGACAATAGTGGAGGTCATGATCAGCTGGTTAATGACAGGAGGCAGCAGCAGGAGAGGAGCTTTATGTCAGAGATACCAGTGCGGGAGAGGGAGCAAGAGAGAGAGAGAGAAAGGGAGCGTGAAAGGGAGCGTGAAAGAGAGCGAGAAAGAGAAAGAGAAAGAGAGCGAGAAAGAGAAAGGGAGCGAGAAAGAGAACGAGAGAAAGAAAGAGAGCGGGAAAGACAAAGAGAAAGAGGAAGAGAGGTGCACCGCTTCAGCACCCTCACCCACCCTCCCCAGACATCCATGGACATCCATGAGACATGGCCTAAACCGGCCAATCGGCTGTCCCACCAGGGGTCAGGGGGTGGTGGGGGCCTCTACAGCACCCTGGAGGGCCACACTGGGGTCGGGGCTGGGGTCGGTGGAGGGTCTAGGAAGTGCCCCAATCCTAACCCCAACACTAACTCCAACCATCCTAACCCGAGAGCTGTGAGGAACCAGATTCTTCGCGACCGGGCGTCGCAGCTAGCGGACGAGCGCAGCGGGATGAGTACGGATGAGGAGAGTCAGGAGGTGATGAGGGGGAGGTACTGGAGCCGCACAGAGAGACGGGAGCACCTCCTACTGGCCCGCGAGCAGAAACAGCAGCAACAGCAGGCCCGAGGGCAACAGGCTTACACAAGGCCAGGAGCCAATGGAGGATCAGGTTCTCTGAGAGAGGCAGGCGTCAACACAAGAGGAGGAGCTATGGGAGGAGGAGGGAGAGGAGTTATTCAAGAGGAAGAGGCTATGTCTGGAGGGGGAGGGTCTTTGGGAGATGGCCGGTGCAACACGGTGCTGGAGCTCAGCCAAAGGAAGTTGAGTCGTCTGCAGAACAGGAAGCTGTTAGATGATTGGACGACGGTGGAGGAGCTGCTGACTCACGGGACGAGGCTGGGTACCCGAGACGAGATGTCCCTCTGTCCCAGCTCACTACTGACTGTCACTACTGTATAGGGTCTGTGTGTGTGTGTGTGTGTGTGTGTGTACATGCGTGTTTTCCACTATAAAGCACCACGGACAATAGCTTTGTGTGTGTGTGTGTGTCAGTGCATGACCTTCTTACTAACTGAATACTGTAACACACTGCAAGTGTGTGTCTGTTACAATCTGTGAGTCTGTGTGAGAGAGGAGCGGTGTGTGTGTGTGTGTGTGTGTGTCTGCACCATGTCTGGCTGCCTCATGCTCATGGGGTTTGAAAAACAGTTTTCTAAAACACAATAGAGAGAAATAGTAATGGCGTCTTTTTGTAGGCACTAACTCCGCCATGGTTCGTTGGACAAAGCCGATGAGGAAAATGAATGGCGTTTTTGTAGGGGTTTTGGATAAACGCCGAAAATAAGGTCTGTGCGGAAACACTGGCTTAGGAGATCTTATACATTTTGTTCTATGAGAATCTTCATCAGCTAACGCCACTTTTTGTGAATTTTGAAGAATTTATGTTGTTATAAAAAACACATAGATCACATAAAAGCTTCATTATCCGTAAGGGTCATGTTAACTGACTGCTATTATCTCATAGAACAAAATGTAGAAGCTGTCATAAGCACGTGTCAACCTCAGACCTTATTTTCGGTATTTGTTCCAAAAACTCTTTCCCCATTCACTTTTCCCCTAGGGATGGATGAACGAACCAGAGGTAACTTATTTCCGGGTTTTAAGACTACAAGCTGGCGAGCTCTATACAGTATCATGTCATTTTGTTGCTCTTATTTTTGGGTAATTTTTTTTTATGTAAAAAAAAAACAAAAAAACGCTGACATTGATGAAACATTGACTTTTACGCCTCAACTAAAAACGGGACTGAGATTTCTAAAAGCAATACAGCACCGTAAGAGAATCCGCCAGAACACAGCTCGCTGGACACGAGATAAGATCGTAGTCTTACACCGACGCCACAGCACAGCAAGCGTAGCACTGTGTGTTCATTGATAACCGCCCCGCTCAATCAACGTGTTTTTGACACCGAGATCCAGTTTACAGTCTTATAGGGGGAGGGTGTTGCAGTGGGAGATGTTTGTACGGTGCCTGATGTGATTGTGCTCGACCCGCCTGGTACCCTTGATGCCGCAACAACCAACCCAACCCTCTCCACCCTATCGTTGGCTTGACGTTTACATGACCTGTTTCCAGGGGTAGATACTGTTGAGTAGATAGATGGAGTAGGCTGACCCTGAGGCTGGCCAGAGGTTAATGGTAAATAGTTGTGGTACTGGAGGCCTCTGCAGGTTAGGAGTCAATTAGGCCCAGGAGAGAGGCTGGTGTTTTTACAATTAACCCACAGAACATTGACTGTACAGGGAAGGGACTCTGGCCAGTGGAATGACTGTAGAACGATCTATTGGTGTTGTTGTTAGCTCACAAAGCTTTTATGGAAGGTTACGAATAAAATTGTTTGTCGTAGTGGTGTAGAGCCTTTCCAGATATAACACTCACAATCCATGTAAACAACAACAACAACAAAAAACGTGTTTTAAAAAAAAATAATTTGTAAAGAGAGCTGTGTCTGGCTTTATTTATGGTTTGAAAGGAGCGGACCAGGATTGTGTATATTGGTCTTAGCTGGCTATGTATAGCCTTGTTCCTTCTGTGTTATTTTCTTCTGTACATATTCATTATGGAACGTACCGTACAAGGCTAGGGCACAGGGTCGACAATGGGGTGTTAAGCTCTAGTTGCCGAGGGCCACAATGTCTGTAAAAAAAATTGTATTTCTCCCTTGATTGATCAGACAGATGGGGGTCAGATGTATAAAATGTTTTGAAAAAGGCTTATGTCAGGGTTATGCAGACTTATGTCAGGGCTATGCAGGATTATGTCAGAGCTATGCAGCCCTGTTAACTCAAGGTTCACTGTGGTAGGTACTACTCACACTGTCATTGATAACTTCATGTAGTAATAATGATAATAGGTGTGATTTGCTTTGTGATTAGTGTTGTCGGCACTCGTCATTAGTGGCACATGGCGCTACAGGATCACACACCTTAATGCACTGAGTGTGTTTCTCACACTCTCACACCGCGTGTGGTTCTTACACACACACACACACACACACACACACACACACACACACAAACAGCAAGAAAGACTCACACCTGCCTGATGCGTGAGCTGAGAGAGGCAGAGGAAGAGAGAAATGGAAGACAGAGAGGGGGAGAGACAGAGGGAAATGAATACTGAGAAGAGAGAGAGAGAGAATGGGAGGGAGGGATGGAGAGAGGGAGAAAGAGAGCGTGATGGATTCGGTCGCTCTCTCCTCGAGGTGTTCCACGTCACACTCGGCACGACTCAAATGCTCGGAATATGGATGGAAAACGACAGGATTTATTCCCTCCGTCCCCTCTTCTATTTCTCTATATATATATATATACTGTATGGTGAGGATTATTAAGGCTGAAAATAGCCTTCTTTTCCTGTGAGAAGTGAAATCGCACAGGAGACGCTTGGGGTGGGGGGGGGGGGCGGACTTGTGACTTAAAGCTCAGCACACCTCTGGTTCCTCTCCCTACTCCCACTGTACCGTTTCCCCACGGACAGGGCTCCAAACGTCTCCCACACCTTAACGTCTGTGCAACTCTCCGGTTCTGCTCGTTTTCACTTTTCAGAAGACTCTTTTTGGGGTAGGATGACGATGTACATGTGGTTGTAATAAAGAGATTTTAATTAGCTACTAAAAGCCGTCCATGTGTTTGAATGTTGATTCTACAATGGGATCAGATGAGTACATTTAGCTCCACCTTCAAAATCCTTCAGATTTTCCTCCAGCCATTTTGTAAACCTGTTTTATTATGAAGACGTTTCCCCCGTCCATTTACATGCGGTCCTCCACTCTGAGCTGTCCTACCTGGACCTAACTGATCTGAACAGACCACAACGCAATATGGCCTCCCAGGAATTTGGTTCCACCTGTCAACTTCTTTCCCATCAGTGTGTGCATAACTAAAAGGACACAAGTAGAGGGACCCACTCCTCTAAACTGACCCATTCCACCACATCAATAGGGTCATTGTTGATCCTCCAAAGTTCATGTCATGTTGACAACAGGCTAATGAACCAGTTTTGATTATTCTAACTTAGTGAGGACTGACCATGATGATCTGATATGTGGAAGGATTTACAGTAAATACTTTACACCCTTGGGAAACAGACTCTTTAAACAAACCTCAAATAACACCCTATTTCACATACAGTGCACTACAGAACACTAAACACACTCCGCTCTAAAATCTACATTCTATGGGCCACGGCAGCATGTGTCGTCATTCAAGACTCTGACATCGATCGGAATGTGACTTCTTCCTGGTTCAAATACTTCTATCCTGTCCCTGGTCTGACTCCAAACTCACGTAGTCAGCACCGCCCACCCATCCATCACAACGGCAACACGCCTGGCCAATTATCTAATGAGCTCGGTCTTATATAACCAGCGTGAATGATGAGCCAGTCAGCCATGCTGAGGAGATGCACCTTCTGCCCATACACACATTCCTTTATTACCCTGACAGCCTAAGAGGGTGAACAGCTGTCCACACATAGACAGTCAGAGGCAACTGTAATATTTTCCTATAGGCCTATGACATTTCCATCTGCAACATTGGTCCACTCGACCAGATAAGCAATGCACACAGAGGGACCGGGAAGGTTTAACTAGCCCATTGGCTGTTGTGGTGTCTTTTCTTTTCTCTCAATTTCTGTTTTTTTCCCCCTTCTTCAAATTAAAAAAATAAATAAACTACTTTTGCAGTGGGTATAGGACCATATATTAATTTACTGGATGGCAGCAATCAGCTCCATACTCTGTATTATTCACCTGTGTGAATCCTCTCGTTCCTAATCGGGTCTTACAAAAATAAAGGCAAAATGGAACCCAACTGTGCAGAAGCACAAAATGGAATCCAAATGACAGGGAAAAGCTCTTCATTATCACTACCTAGCTCTGCCAGGCAGTGAGTGAGGCTGTGTCTCACCAGGCTCCGTCCTGCTGTGTGTGTGTGTGTGGGGGGGGGAATTGGTGTTGTAGCAGCGCCATCTTGTGCCACAAACCTGTCATAACATTCTGACGGTTACAAAATGGTGCATGGCTTGCTTTCGCTATGATTGGTGGAGAGGATACTACTGTATGCGTTGTAACTGTAGTGAGACGTTGGGTTTGGTTTGCCTTGCCGGGGGGGGGGGGGGGGGGGGGTAAGCAGAGTGAGAGATTGTTCTTCCACAGACAAGAAGCTCTAGTCGGGATGACTCAATAACACAGTGGTCGAGTCAAAAACAAATCTAAATGGTTTAATAACATGTATAAAAAGAAACAAAACACACAAAAAGACATGTCCAGAAACAGAGTTAAAAGCAGACCAGTTGGGACACATTCCATGTAATAACACCTGTATTGTATCTGTACATCAGTCATCCTACAGAAAAAAAAGACAGACAGGAGGGGAGAAGAGAGGTGACCCTATACTATTGCAGACTGTTGCTTCCCTCTTCTCTTGGTTTGTTTCTGTTACTCATCCCCCCCCCCAAAAAAATGGTGAAAATGAGAACGTGTGAATCTGCTATGCTGCAGGAGTTCCTAGTCCGAACTCTCATCTAAAAACTTGTGACATCATCAGGTCACATACATCAGTCTTTGACAGGAGGGAGATAATCCAGGTAACCATAGCAGCCAGCACAGAGAGAGGAGAGAGAGACAGCCGGTGGGGAAAGTCACAGCCTGAGCAATAGAAGGCTGTGATGTCATAATGAGTCTTTTGGGGTTGTGGTGGGGTGATACCATAATGACAGTCTTGAGTGATATCACAAAGAGTCTTGATTTTAGGAGAGTGTAAAAACAGGCCCGAATTTAGGTGCCTGTCCTTCCCCCTCCAGAACCACAGGGGGCGATGATGATTATGGTGCTGGCTCAGTCCAGTCCCCCGATATCATGCTGCTTGTAGGACTGTGAAACCAGGCTCCCTGTAGGAAAGACACCAAGAATATCACACAGAATAGAGAACCCCATGAATAGAATACTCACATGGTTGCCATGGCACCACGAGGAAGCATCGGTAGAGAGCTTCTACACATTTCTAAAATATGTCGTTTCAAGTATTTATTTATTTTTATACCAACTTTCTGTTTCCTATGACTTCTTTGAGTGTTTCTAAGCTGTAATATCTGGTGGTTTTGACCCATGGAGTTGCTCGACTAATGGCGAGTCAGTTTGTTTGGCTTGGCTAGGCATTTGAAGGACGCATCAGCACCAGCTTTTTCCACCCGCCCTGGTTGCATGACTGATGTGGACAGCGGAGCGAGGGGATGAGAGAGGCCCGCCTGATAGGGGACTGTTTCCTGACTACTGCCGAGGTGCGGTGCTCTTTCCCGGTGCTAATAGCTGCAGAAGCATCACCCACTACTTCAGTAGCGGACTGTCCAGCCTACCTACAGACGAGGGGGGGGGGGAGAAAAAAAAGGAACGAGGTGTCTGATGAAGAGCTGTCTAAGTAACTGACCGACGATGCCCTCTCTGTGCCGTCGATGCTCCCTCGGCTACTGCACAGCCGTTCTGAACAACATCAGAACATCAGAAGCTGTGGAAGACCGTTGCCCAAGACCATCCAGATCTCTGCATTTGTTTTGTTCATTGAGATTGTCTTTGTAATGAAAAGCGCTATATAAAATAAATATATTATAGCTCACAACATACCTTCTTGTCTGAAAAACAGTCAGAGATGATGTCCTTGAACAGATTAAAATGTTGCCCATTTGACCTTCTTCCCAGGTCCAGAAATTATAGTGCATCAAAATGATTTTCAAACTTTTCCCAGAGCAGACAGTATGGTCGGTCAACGTGAACTAAACACTGAATTCAATACAGAGGCATTTCAGGTATATCATGGCTCTTAGCATACTGAGTTTCTCAACAATGCAACTTGAAGAGTGGTGGGCGGTGCATTAGAAAGTAAAATGGGATTCAAAATAAGAAATTCCTTCACTTTGGCAACAGCAAAAGTTAGCATTGAAACAATAATGCAACTAGAAAAAGAGATGCTTTTTAGATGTGTATTGGAAAATAAAATGTGATTCAAAAGAAGAAATTCCCTCACTCTCCAACAGCGGCGGCAGGTAGCCTAGTGGTTAGCGCTTTGGGCCAGGAACCGAAAGGTTGCTGGATCGAATCCCAGAGCTGACAAGGTAAAAATATGTCAAAAATATGTAATTCTGCCCATGAACAAGGCAGTTAACCCACTGTTTCCCTATAGGCCGTCATTGTAAATAAGAATTTGTTCTTAACTGACTTGCCTAGATAAATAAAAGGTTAAATCAAATTTAAAAAGTCAATTTCGCTTTTTAAACCGCAGGAGCATAGCCTGGTGGGTCGTTCCATGTCATTTCAGAAAATCATGACACCCACCATCTCAGATTGTTCTGAAAATTGCTTCTGTAGTTAGAAACTACTAAGATTAGAATTCCTGCAACCTTATTTTGTTGAAATATAATTTGATCTGAGAAATTAAGCTACTTGATTGCACCCAAATTGGCCATTTTAATTTATAGCATTCATAAAATATAGTACCTTACATCTGATTTGGACCAAACCTTTTTCTAACAATAGCTAGGCTTCTATCCAATTGACGACATATTTTCATGCAAATATTCTAGAATATAGAAAATATGCGCATTTTCCCACTAGTGATGCGTTTCCACTAAACGGACTTGATGCAGAAAAATACACTTTTAAAATCAGTGCGCGATGATGTTGTGCACACAAAAATGTACTTTTCCGCTTAAGCTTTCATGTACAGAATAAAAATTTAAAGTTCACCGTTTCTCCATCGCATTTTCAACTCTACCAATAGTTTTGTCACAAAAACTGTTGGGTTAAATAGCAAATGTGCCAACTCTGGTCTCGGCCAATGCGCTCTAGCATTACATACATCACCAAGGCAAAGAAACGCAACTTGTATAGTGGAGCTGAAGAGTCAGCAGTTTATGGACAAGGTATGGCAGCAACCAAAGAACACATACTTTGGTTCTGTTTATCTGGCCACTGTTTCAAATGCTAAAGTTTTAGCATTTGTGGTACAAATCCAATGTAAGTCAATGGTACCTATATTAGCATTTCGCGCTTCATTCCCAAATATATAAGTAACAGTTTTGAGTTACAAAATCCATTTTTAGATACTTCAGAATGATTTAAACATGAAGCGTAAAAATGCTAATATATATTCCGTTGACTAAACAGTTAGCGTTTGAAAAAGTGGCCAACAAAAACAATACATGGGTTGCTTTCATACCTTGTAAAAAGACTGCTTACAGGCTAAGGAAGCCCATGTCACTTTGTAATTTGGGTGAACCATTCATTCAACATTGGGGGGGGGGGTTAGGGTTAGGGTTAGGAACAGCAGGATATAGTGGTCGTAGGAACAGCACCATATAGTGGTCAGAATCTGATAATATCTGGATGTAGGAGGGGACATAAACCTAACAACTTCAATTAGTAATTTCTATGAACAGAGGGGGGATTTTTTTTTTACTGGGAATACATTGCATAAGATGAAGAAACAATACTCCGAGCCGCAGCTCCATACTACTTGTCAGACACAGAAAACTGATACTATATACTCGTCGTTGTGGTGGGATTGGAGTAGGGGGTGGGGGGGGTTTGGGTGGCTTTTGACCAACCCTTTGGATTTCTCATGTCTGACTCATTGTTAGTAAAACTTTTGGTCCAAATCAGATGTTACGTAATATAGTTATTGAATATTATATGAATCCTATAAACTGTGGCCAATTTGGATGCAATCAATTCGCTTAATTTCTCAGATTTCGATATTTCAAAATAATGTAGCAAAAACACTAATCAAATCTGTTTCTAACATGACCAATTATTTCCAGGCAATCAGATGGTGTGTTTCAAAATGAGGGAACAGCCCTGGTGTCAAGGTCATGATGGACAGCAATGCATTAGGTGTTTAACCAATAAAAAACGAGTAGACCTTCGAGCACAGCCTATGGCGGCTCAGTTTTGCTCCTCTCTCAGTGTCTTGCATTGTGGTCCGGCTGGATGATTTGACAGTTGTTAAAAACAAAGCACAGCAAACATCACCAATCTTTGAGCAGACAACTTGATTCCACAAATATACACAACAAACACAGAGACACACAACCAACAGAGACACACAAGCCCTGTTGAGAGCGAGGCAGGAGCGGAGCAGGAGGGTCAAAGGGCAAGCAGCAAGTAGACAAACCAGCCGCAGATCAGGAGAGCGCCAGCTAGCTGGCCGGCGGTCATGTTGGAAACCAAACAAACCCAATAACCAGAATCGAAACTAACCCCCTCGCCTCACAAAAGGGGAGAATCTCTCGATGGGATTTTGTGGTTATTAATCTGGCCCAGAATCAGCTCCCAATCAGTAGTTAGAGGCGGGTTGTGAGGCTGTGGTGTGCAGGGGTTGACGGTCTGGGGATCAGTTGGGGGGGGGGGGGGGGGGGGGGAGCAGAGGGCTGGTGAAGCGTCGTAGCTAGCAGGATTAGCATGGCTCCTCATGGTGGCTTCATATCATATTGCATCCTTACCTGCTGCAGTCAGGCCCCCCTCCGCTCTGCCCTTCATCCCTCCTCCTCCTCCTGCTCCTCCTCCCGCTACCGCTCCGTCAGGGTAGACCCTGTCCCCCCTGTAGGGTTTGGGCCTGAAGGGAAAGTCTTTCTCTTTACCTTTGGAGCCTTTTGGCCGCCCTGCCGTCTTCTTCTTGGACTTGCTGTCTCCCTTTACCCCCAGTAAGGGGTGCACCTCTACGATAGTGGGAGAATACACAGGTCAGGGTACTAGTTCATGATTAAAAAGTAAAAGTATTCATATTGTGTGTGTGTTACTCTCACCATCACTAGGCACCCCCTGTAGTTCGATGGTGGTGGTACGAGCCTTCTTTTTGGGCGGAACTCCCTCTGAGGACGGCTGGCGCTTCTTGTCCCCGCTCCCTGTGTGGGCTGAACCATCTTCTACAGGGGTGGTCTGGCCGGCTGCATCCGGAGGGGGACCAAATGGATTCTCCTCAGGGTCTTCTACCTCTGGAGCGATGGGCAGGTAGAGCAGGGCCTTGAAGTCCTCCAGCTCCTCATCACTAACACAGGGGGGAGATCAGAGACCACAATCCATATTCATCATTGTATTACTATTAGACTTCTATTCAATTGCAATGCCTATTTAAAGCTGTAAGGCTGTCACCATTGAAACACCTGTCTACCTTCATCGAACACACTTACCTGCTGCAGAATGCTACGATGGGGTCAACAGAGGTCACATCCACCTCCTCATCCTCCGCAGCGTCAGCACCTGACACACACACACAAATCAGGCCCTGACTAGTCGCAATGCAAGGGTGTGCGTGTGTGTGCGTGTGTGTGCCTGTGTGTGCGTGGGTGTGCGCGCACATCTACCTGTCTGTTCAGGTTCACTCTTATCCTCATCCTCTATGTCAAACTCAGACTCTCTCTCCTCGTATTCCACGTTCTCATCCAGCTCCTTGAAGTCTGGGGCGAACGCACTCCAGTTTTCCTGAACACAAAAACACATAGCGTTGAGTTAACTAACCCACTCCATCAGATTCACTTGCAAAGGCAGAGGAATCACTCTCTGAAATCAAAACCTAGGTAGCCAAGTCGCAGAAAGAGACCAGTCCAGCACCCAGACCAGTTCCGGGGTGTAGAACTCAGGTCCAACCTGTATTATGTGTCACTCACCACTTGGTTCTGAGCCCAGATGGACACCACGCCGCTGGATATGGAGGCGATGATTGGCCGCACAGGGTGCCACTGCAGAGAGGTCAGGGTTCATAGGTCAGGACAAAGTCCATCAGCACCATGAGTTACTGTCAATTCTGTGTATTTCCAGTACAGACAATTCAAAACAGAGGCAGCACATCCTCCAGAAACGAGGCAAAAAAAGAGAATAACTCAAGAAAATTAGCTAGTGAGAAGAAGAGGACTAGAAAAAGAAAGGTTTTGGGTGGTTCCTTACAGCCACGTCCAGCAGTAGTTCTCCTCTGGTTCCATGGAGGATCTTCACCAAGTTGCCAATGCTCTTCTCCCAGATGTACAGAGCATGCTGCCGGGCTGAACCAGCCACAATGTACTCCCCATCCCCAGAGAAACAACACCGCTTCCAGGGAGTCCTACAGAGAGAGGGGAAGGAGTGAGGGAGTGACAAGCGGGGAGGGAGAGAAGGAAAGAGATGTATCAAAGTGAGCATGTGTGTGGTTTGTATGCACCGCGAAGGCGTGTGTGTGTGTGTGTGTGTGTGTGTGTTCACCTGTTGACCAGGTCCTGTAGTTTCTGCATGGGCTCTGGCTCCCCGTCTCTCCCACAGGTGAGAATCTCCCTCCCATCATACACCCTGATGATTCTGTCTGCTGTGTTGATGAGGAAACAACTGGAGAGGAAGAGAGCGGATCACGATCAGTCCTTTGACGGAACTATGACATATTCTCCGTAAGAGGCACACAACTACCTTCTAAGTACCAGAATGATTTCCCACACAAACACAGTCCCATTGCCTTTCAGCATTCACCAACACACACTGATTGGTTTCGTCTCAGTCCTCTCACCTGCCCTTTCGCGCAAACTCTATGGACTTGATGGCTGTGGTGTTACTGGTCCCTGTCGTCACCCGAAACGATGCCACCAGATCCTGTGTGTCCGTGTTCAGCACCAGAATCTGCAGGATCACATCAGTGAGAACAATAAGCTCACACACACACACACACACACACACACACACACACACAAACACACAAACACACACACAACCTATAAAGTGCTAAATTGAAAAAGAATATGGCAAAATGTCTGATCCACAAATAAATAAACCCAGGCCCCAGTGACCTCTGACCTTTCCCTTGGCGTTGCCGGTGTAGATGTACTCCCCCCGCCGGTCGAAGGCCGCCACCACATTCAGGTCAGAGTCGTCGTCCACGGGCAGAACCACGTGTTTAGAGTCGGACAGGGTCAGCAGCACCGGAGCTGACTTCATAGGACACACTAGGACTTTGTCACTGAAACACAGGACAGGTTGGGATTTACATATTGTTCCATACCGTTATTCCCTTATCCAGTATTAGATAAACTACCACTTCACAGACCTTTGTGTGTGTAAAGGTTAAGGTTAGGAGTAACAAAAAATGAGGAATCATAAGAGGCCTGAGGTGTAGGCTGAGCTAAGGTCAAAGTATAGATATATATTCCCAGCTGGGTGGAGTCGGTGGTACTAACTGTAGGTTAATGGATGGGGTTAGGAGTTATGAGTTAGAAAGGACAAGACTAGGCTGAGGTATAAGATGAGTTAGATATATATATATATATATAAACTCACAGATCTCTGGGGTGGTACTGCAGTTTGAGGATGGGCGAGGGAAAGCGGAACCTCTGGTCACAGTCTCCCGTAAGGACGTCCCATAGCGACACTATGTTATCTGTAGAGGCACTCACCAGCTTGTGACCGTCTCGACTCCAACTGCAGAGGCACAAGGTTAAGGTTCAGGACAGTTAAGATTCAGAACCACACTTAAAAACAATTCAGAACCGCAGTCAAAACACCTTTTGACAAGGGCTCCAGGACCAAATTATGGGTTTATGAGTAAATAAATCAAGAACAATCTAGCATATATAAATATAAGCATAGTTTGCTGATTCTGAAAAGTGTTTGTGCTCCAGTGTTGGGGTCCATTCCATTTGCAATCAATTCATAAGGTAAACCAAATTGCAATTCCAATTCTTCCTCATTGAAAAGTATTGAAGATAAATGGAATTTCAGTGTACTTCCCGAATTGACTGCAATTGAAATGGAATTGACCCCAACCCTGGTGTTTTCCCTTTCTCGTGACTGTGGTTTGCTTCCTCACCACAGTGAGCAGACTGGATGAATGTGAGCGCTGATGATCTTGGCGATGCCCCGTGTCAGGAAGTCCCAGATGACGATGCGTCCGTCGTTGCAGCCCACCGCCAGAAGCGTGCCCCAGCGGTTAAAGGTGCATGTGAGAGCCATGCTGATACAGTCCAGAGTGCCATCGGCTTCCTGTCAATGAGATCGCAACTATATGTGAAGACACTCACACAGACACAGATGTATTAATCAATGTTCTATTCTAAGGACTCGGGTGAGCATTTAGGCATAACCGTCCACTGTCTGCGTGGGAGAGGGGTGTGTGAGAGATGTGTTGACAAGTATGAAAGTATGAAAAAAGTACGAAAACGTATGCACTCACTACAGGAAGTCGCTCTAGATAAGAGCGTCTGCTAAATTAACAAAATGTAAATGACAAGTAACATGTAGAACAAGATTGGAATGGCTTACCTCTGGATAGTTCTGCCCGAACGACTCTATAGAAAAATAACAAATCATGTGGTTAGGTCTCTAGTACATATAGACTGACTTAGGTCATATAACAGCTGGAAGAGCACACAATCCAGACTAGCTAACGTTACTGACTGTTTACATCCTCTGTGGCCAAACGACAGTGCCATACATTCGAAGATCGTTCATTGGCTAATGTAATGGCTAACGTCTAATAGTAGTAGTTGCCTGCTATTTTGCGGTGTGATTTCACCTTGTAGTTAAAAGGTAAGATTAACACTCTGGAAATATATAGATTGTATTTATCACTAACGTTACATATACTCAGACTGCTTTGTATAGCGTTTGGCGTTCGTTAATTAGCATGCTAGTGCTGCCAAGCTACGATATCCTCCTTTACGTGAAGTCCTGCACCCAAAGAATTATCGAATAATTATAAATGATCCTTACCGAGCAACTCTAAATTCATCGCTGACCAATTCTGAGACCACGAATATCAAAATAAACAGTATTCAAGTCGATTTATCCAAAACACAGACGTTTAGCTAGGTAGCTCTGTTGCTAACAAGAGAGTGACTGGCGCCTAGCTAACGAAGGACCCCAAACAAAGTGACGCTGAAACTGCCCAAATAAAAATCTATACTCATTTCATTCATTTTATCGTATGTTCAAAGTAAACAATTTGCAATTATGTTTTTGATGTTTGTATGATTTCAGATACTTATTCAAAATCAGAATATATGAACGTGTACGTTATTTAATTCATAACGTCCTCCATCCAGGCCGACACAGTTGCGCTTGTGTCAATGTTTTAGCAGGCAACTGCACTACGCACAGGACTCTAAAATCCTACCACCCGTGAACATCCGGGTCTTTCCCAATGTAACCAATCACAAAATACACGGAAAAACAGGGCGGGGTTTCAGGTTATAGAAATTAAGTTATTCCATATAAAATACATATTTTCAACCTACAATGAAAACATAAATGGCACGAAAACTACATAAGAAATCATATCTAGTCCACCAAAAGTCCACCTGTAAATACTAGAAAGTCAATAGCCCGGCAGCAGCCAGTCACTAAAATTACCCTCACAGACAGAAGGGGAACCCCAGAGATGTCACAGGGGGCTATAAATTTGAAGCAGCCATTTACACATTTTCTCACCACCAAATATGGTAGTGAGAGGAAGTCCAGTCGCGAGTAGTGAAGAGGATGAAACTAGGTGAAACTGGGCCGACATTCTGCATCTAGGAAAGAAAAGTAGGAAAGGAAAGGAAGAAGGAAATTAAGTTAGGAAAAGGAGTTAGGAAAGGAAGAAAGGAGCTAGGAAAGAGAAGGAGGAGAGGAATGGGAGCTAGGAAATGAGAATGGGAATCTATGAAAGAAGAGGAGGAAAGACAAGGAAGCTAGCAAAGGAAGTTAGAAAAGGACGAAAAGAAAGAAGGCTAGGAAAGGAGGAAAATAAATGGAGCTAGGAAAACAGGAAAAGAAAGGGAGCGAGGAAAGGAGGAAAGGAATCAAGGAAAGAAAAGGAGTTCACATGTATGTGGTAGGGATTAACACGTCCAGTAGAGAGGAAAGGAAGCTAGGAAAGGAAACTAGGAAAGGAAAGGGGGCAAGGAAAGGAATCTAGGAAAGAAAATAAATGCACGTGTATGTGGTAGAGATTAACCACTGCCAGTAGATAGTATTGGTTTTAGTGACGGGCTAGTTTTAGTCGCAGGCTATTCTGCGAGGCTGCAGCTGGATGCATCTCAAAAAAGTACTCCCGATCGTTCCATGCCGCAAAAACGTGAGTAAAGGCCTACTGCGTCAACCAATTGGATTTCTAGGTCGCTTCTTTATTGCTTGTTGGGGCGTGTTGCTGGGAGCATAGAACTTTATAACTAGACAGTAAAGTCACTGTGCTTTGAAACAGACATCATATTTATTCATTTATATTTCTATATCACGTGTTGTTCTGGAACATTGGCCTTGCGCAGTAGCTAGAACAGTTATGCAACTGTCTTGTTCTTGCACCGGGAGAACGAACCGTACCCAACAAGAAAACCCCGACTGTTTGATTCACACTTTGAGAGACCACGATCCTGTCAACGGTACTGACATAAGAGACACATCCTTGACAACACTTTACAGGTAAGCGATGGAGATTATTACTTATCAGAATGTAGGTCTTTCTTCTTCCATGCACATGTATTATACTTACATAAGGTACATGTAACTGACCTGATTCTGAGGCTGTGCATTGGCAAATCGTGACCTTAGAATTATTCTGAGATAATTGGATTTACAATTCACAACCCTCATTGGTTTGAATGGTGTGAGCATATATATAAATATATATATATAAACATTTTTTAATGAATTGGGGTGTTTAGAGTATACTACTATGTAGGTAGAGACCATTGTACAGAACAAGGCTGTCAGTAACTAAAATTGGAAAAGATGCGTACAGAACATAATAATTCCATGTTATCAAAAAACAAAGTTGTCTGACCATTGGTACGGTATAACATTTGTATGTATGTGTGTCTGTCAGAGCTTTCTGAACAATTTGTGTGCAGTTATGCAATGTATATTATGTTGATGATGCTTGTGGTCTAACATTTCTGATGTTACGGTGACCAAATCACCTACATTGTGTCATAAATGTGCCTGCCACAAGCTGTACTATCTGAGTGTGACATAACTTTATTCAAAAGTTGAGAAACTAAGGGTATTGTCTTTTTTTGCAAGTTGATAAAAAAAATATAATGGCAATATTTATTTCTATTGCTTTCGTGCATTATTATATTTTTCTGATTTGTCCGCAAATTGCTTTAGATGAGATCATTATTTTCTTGTTAGAAAAACGCAAATAATGAGTTTTAATAAATCAAACTAATTGGAAGACGAGAGATTTGAAGCAGTGCTTTGCTTGGTTTAGGCTAGTTGAACTGTGTTAGTCCCATTTGACTCTCAGCTCTATACATCATATAGTCTGTAACAGAAATACATAATCAATTTTATACTTTTTTTGTACATTGTTTCTAACAAAAATGGTGTAATATTAATATTATGCTTCTAACTTCCAGTGTATTTAATAATCAGTTCTCTGATAAATCCTTTTAGAGTCTTTAACTCTTTCCATTTTTTTTTTAAATGTGACCCATTCCCTAAAGTACATACTGTGCTTCTAAACATTTAACATTTCCTGTCTTTTTTTCCAGGCCCTGTTTTTGAACATGGCCAAGAACTCCATCCACTGGTTCCGGAAGGGACTGCGTCTCCACGACAACCCGGCCCTGCTGGAGGCTGTGCGTGATTCAGACACGGTGCGCTGTGTCTACTTCCTAGACCCCTGGTTCGCTGGCTCCTCCAACCTGGGGGTCAACCGGTGGAGGTGAGGAACAACAACCATATCTATTCATCCATCAACCAACCAGTCAACACCATTCTATTGTCCCAGTAGATTTATATGAATTGTCCATGCTCGGAATGCTTATGTGTTATTACCATAATACAACTCAATGGTTATTACAGTGCTGTTACAGTGTTATTACAGAGCGGGTGAGGTAGGTTGGGTTGGACTCTGTTCCATTTGAATTCAAAAAGTGAATTGAAAGTCCGATTCAAGATTTTGTACAAATCTTTATTGAAAATCAATGACACTGAATTGGCCCAGACCCAGCTGTTCTAGTGGTTATAGTTTTGTGGTGCTTCTCAGAACAGCTCCCGTCACACAGTTGCCAATATCTGGCCTTGCTAAAGAGGACGGTAGTATGGAGTGATCAGATGTGCCAGCGGAAAGCCTGGATCCTGACATCATCAGGTACTTGTTTGGGCCCAGCAGAGTAAGGATTGCAGCAGTAGGCCTATATTGTAATTGTGTCTGCTTTCAAGATAAAAAATAGTGACTTCTGTATGTAGCTATTATGGTAGGTTCTGAAAGTTTGTGGATCCTATGTTTGAGTCTTCTTTTGGGTATCTACTAGGCTATTCCCTTTTAAACATTGGTTGATGGCGAGCATGTGAAATAGTGCAGTGGCGCTTATTCCGTGGTCCTTTTAACTTAGACCAGGAATACTAATGGGACGAATAGCAGGCAAAGGCAACAGCTTCTCTTTTCCGCGGTGACAGTTTAGAGAGCGTTAATAGTGTAATATAAATATTTCCCTCCGAGTACTTACCGTTGCCTCGGCCAGACAAATGTTCTCTTCACTTTCTGTACAATTGAATAAATCCTCTCCGGGGCATTCTTTCTGGCATCTTTCAAAAACTAGAGAGCGTAGAGCCAAGGCCTGTAAAATGGCGTCGTTCAGGCAGGGAGCCGGTTTAGTGTGCCTAAAGAGAGTTACATTTCCCGAGTCAGTGGTTGCTATTGGGATGACCTACTTTCCAGCAGGGTGTGCAGTGGCAGAGCGGCCTAGCTTGATCTCTTAACTGCTCAAGCAGCAGGAGGCGGTAGTGGCCCTCAGATCCGCAGCTGGATTAGCCACCTTTTTCAACTGTAACACATATACTTTCTTTGTTATTTGATCTGGAGAATTGCTAGTGTGGAGCAACAGACAGATAGCAGGCCTATCGGCTTATCTGGTCTCACTCCACAGGCAGTGTGTGTTTATCGTTGTCTTCAAAAGGTGTTCAGGTGTTGACTCAAACACCAGACAGACACACCATGTATCTCCTGCTGCTCTTCTCTCGGGGGGCTGTTCTTACGCTTCGCAGAAGGATCACGGCATTTTCTGATGACTACGTTCAGTCAGCCATTCAGTCACCTGGGATACTATGCTGTGATGCCGCTAACTCAACCATGGCACAGTTTCATGCCAGATATTACATATGCAACAGTGAGGACGGAATCTGTGCCCCAATGACATGATTCACTGCATAAACGCTGGAAAGGGTGTCATAAATGCGAAAAGGCAAATGTGAGCTTCAGAAAGTTTGTGTGAAATACTAGTTGTTGAAACCTGCATCGTTATACATGCGGTGATGTAACAATTATAACATGATCATTGCGTCACCATTATAACATAAATGATCAAATCAAATCAACTTGATTTCTATAGCCCTTCTTACATCAGCTGATATCTCAAAGTGCTGTACAGAAACCCAGCCTAAAACCCCAAACAGCAAGCAATGCAGGTGTAGAAGCACGGTGGCTAGGAAAAACTCCCTAGAAAGGCCAGAACCTAGGAAGAAACCTAGAGAGGAACCAGGCTATGAGGGGTGGCCAGTCCTCTTCTGGCTGTGCCAGGTGGAGATTATAACAGAGCATGGCCAAGATGTTCAAATGTTCATAGATGACCAGCAGGGTAAAATAATAGTAAATGATGGACATGTGGTCAAAGGGCGTCGGTCTGCTTCTTGGAAAGCGATTCAGAGTT
The DNA here is from genome assembly GCF_901001165.1 of Salmo trutta. NCBI lineage: Eukaryota > Metazoa > Chordata > Actinopteri > Salmoniformes > Salmonidae > Salmo > Salmo trutta. The sequence goes on from NC_042970.1 coordinate 43,767,414, forward strand.
GATGTATTTATTTCCTGATCCAACAAACATGTTCTTATTCATTTACTTATAACGTATTATTTAGTGGGACTTATGAGGGTTTTTATTCAATCAAACATGGTGTCAGGTCTAAGTAGTAAACATGAGTCTCTTCACGCTCTGAGAATGCCCCGGAAGCAGTGTCCTCTCCAGCATGGCCATGTAGTGACGGTCGTCGTCCCTCTCCTGTGTTTCAGGTTCCTGCTGCAGTGTCTGGAAGATCTAGACTCAAGCCTTCGGAAGCTCAACTCCCGTCTGTTTGTGATCCGAGGTCAGCCGGCCAACATCTTCCCCCGACTCTTTAAGGTGAGACACGTTTCCCCTCCCCCTCTCCCCAGCCTCCCTCACCCCCAGGGACAGCAAATATTGACCGCACCGTATCACTGTTTGCTGACCATTTCAAAGCCGATCAGTATATATTGTTTTAACCCCAGTGTGTGTCTGCTGTGTCCTGTCCTCTCAGGACTGGAACATCTCCCAGCTGACGTTTGAGTGTGACTCTGAGCCGTTCGGTAAGGAGCGGGATGCAGCCATTAAGAAACTGGCCACAGAGGCTGGAGTGGAGGTCGTGAGCAGGATCTCACACACTCTCTACGACCTGGACAAGTGAGTGGGACACCCGGATGACATCACTTAGAGGTTTGGATTAAACAGAGCCCTAACTGAAAACCCTCTCATCTCTGTAGGATCATAGAGCTGAACGGGGGTCATCCTCCTCTCACCTTCAAGCATTTCCAGACATTGGTGGGCTCCATGCCGCCCCCCGATGCCCCAGTAGAGGCTCTGTCCCGGGCCAGCATGGGTCGATGTGTCACCCCTGTCTCAGACAACCACAGGGACAAGTACGGAGTACCCCTATTGGAGGAGCTGGGTAAGACACCTTTTCTATTGGAATGGGTGTCCATACTTGCTTCATGGAGTTGAACATTAAATTGTTTTAGCAATTCTTTCAAGTCTGTCCATAATGATTCTTAGGAGCGGAAAAAACTAGTTTTGGAGATAATTTACCTGAAGTGTCTAAATATGCTTGGTGTTTCTCTCCCCAGGCTTTGATACAGAGGGCTTAGCTCCAGCTGTGTGGCCAGGAGGAGAGAGTGAAGCTCTCACCAGGATAGAGAGACAACTGGGACCTGACCTCTCCACTGTACGTAACCGCGCACGTACACACACACACACACACACACACACACACACACACACACACACACACACACACAGACTCATTAGTAATTATGTTTTATATCATAGATGTGATTTTTTTTTTACGGTGAGCGAGCGTTGCAGATTTTCCTGTCCAATTATATCATAGATGTATCATATATTAAACCTCCACCTTTCTCTCTCTCCAGGCGTGGCAGGTGAATTTTGCGAGTACCAGGAAGACCGCCAGCCCCCTGCTGCCCAGTCCTCTAGGTCTCAGCCCCTACCTCCGCTTTGGATGTCTATCCTGTCGACTTTTCTACAGCAAACTGGCAGAGCTCTACAAGAAGGTACAGTACCTCACACACATAACTACACCTACTAAATACTATCACACACACATCCGTCCCTACCTAACACCAACACACACGTATCCCTACCTAACACCAACACACACGTATCCCTACATAACACCAACACACACGTATCCCTACATAACACCAACACACATCCATCCCTACCTAACACAACACACATCCATCCCTACCTAACACCAACACACATCCATCCCTGCCTAACACCAACACACATCCATCCCTACCTAACACCAACACACATCCATCCGTCCCTACCAAACACCAACACACATCCATCCCTACCTAACACCAACACACATCCATCCCTACCTAACACCAACACACATCCATCCCTACCTAACACCAACACACATCCATCCCTGCCTAACACCAACACACATCCATCCCTACCTAACACCAACACACATCCATCCGTCCCTACCAAACACCAACACACATCCATCCCTACCTAACACCAACACACATCCATCCCTACCTAACACCAACACACATCCATCCCTACCTAACACCAACACACATCCATCCCTACCTAACACCAACACACATCCATCCCTACCGAACACCAACACACATCCATCCCTACCTAACACCAACACACATCCATCCCTACCGAACACCAACACACATCCATCCCTACCTAACACCAACACACATCCATCCCTACCTAACACCAACACACATCCATCCCTACCTAACACCAACACACATCCATCCCTACCGAACACCAACACACATCCATCCGTCCATACCAAACACCAACACACATCCATCCCTACCTAACACCAACACACATCCATCCGTCCCTACCGAACACCAACACACATCCATCCCTACCGAACACCAACACACATCCATCCGTCCCTTCCCGAACACCAACACACATCCATCCCTACCGAACACCAACACACATCCATCCCTACCTAACACCAACACACATCCATCCGTACCTAACACCAACACACATCCGTCCCTACCTAACACCAACACACATCCATCCATCCCTACCTAACACCAACACACATCCATCCGTCCCTACCAAACACCAACACACATCCATCCCTCCCGAACACCAACACACATCCATCCCTACCGAACACCAACACACATCCATCCCTACCGAACACCAACACACATCCATCCATCCCTACCGAACACCAACACACATCCATCCCTACCTAACACCAACACACATCCATCCGTCCCTACCAAACACCAACACACATCCATCCATACCGAACACCAACACACATCCATCCCTACCGAACACCAACACACATCCATCCCTACCTAACACCAACACACATCCATCCCTACCTAACACCAACACACATCCATCCCTACCTAACACCAACAAACATCTATCCGTCCGTCCCTACCGAACACCAACACACATCCATCCGTCCATACCGAACACCAACACACATCCATCCCTACCGAACACCAACACACATCCATCCCTACCTAACACCAACACACTTCCATCCGTCCGTCCCTACCTAACACCAACACACATCCATCCGTCCATACCGAACACCAACACACATCCATCCCTACCTAAAACCAACACACATCCATCCCTACCTAACACCAACACACATCCATCCGTCCATACCGAACACCAACACACATCCATCCCTACCTAACACCAACACACATCCATCCCTACCTAACACCAACAAACATCTATCCGTCCGTCCCTACCGAACACCAACACACATCCATCCGTCCATACCGAACACCAACACACATCCATCCCTACCGAACACCAACACACATCCATCCCTACCTAACACCAACACACTTCCATCCGTCCGTCCCTACCTAACACCAACACACATCCATCCGTCCATACCGAACACCAACACACATCCATCCCTACCTAAAACCAACACACATCCATCCCTACCTAACACCAACACA